>NC_090758.1:77340940-77448440 GCF_036898095.1 Palaemon carinicauda
AAAACGCACACACACACACACACACACACACACACGTTTCCTGGACGAGCTAATAATATGTTCAGTTGGGTGTGGTACTGAAGAGGGATGAAATGTTAGGTTTTTTTTTTTTTTTTTTTTGTGGTTTAAGACATATCGCGTAACTGGCCCTGCTTTCCTTTACTCATAGGTGAGAGAGAGAGAGAGAGAGAGAGAGAGAGAGAGAGAGAGAGAATGTACAATGCATTTGTTGAGAGAAAGAAGTACATATTTTATAATACGTTTACTTAGAGTAAGAGAAAGGCATTATTGAGTAAGCATTTTTATGCTTTACTGAGAGAGAGAGAGAGAGAGAGAGAGAGAGAGAACACACCATTGCATTGTAGAAGTTGTTAAGAGAGAGAAAGAGAGAGAGAAACATAAAAACCATTGCATTACGAAGCTATTGAGAGAGAGAGAGAGAGAGAGAGAGAGAGAGAGAGAGAACACACCATTGCATTGTAGAAGTTGTTAAGCGAGAGAAAGAGAGAGAGAAACATAAAAACCAATGCATTACGAAGCTATTGAGAGAGAGAGAGAGAGAGAGAGAGAGAGAGAGAGAGCACCATTTTATGGTATAAGTTGTTTTAAGAGAGAGAGAGAGAGAGAGAGAGAGAGAGAGAGAGACCATTGCATTACAAAGCTATTGAGAGAGAGAGAGAGAGAGAGAGAGAGAGAGAGAGCACCATTGCATGTATGAAGCTATTGAGAGAGAGAGAGAGAGAGAGAGAGAGAGAGAGAACACCTTTGCATGTATGAAGCTATTGAGAGAGAGAGAGAGAGAGAGAGAGAGAGAGAGAGAGAACACCTTTGCATGTATGAAGCTATTGAGAGAGAGAGAGAGAGAGAGAGAGAGAGAGAGAGGTAACCAGCCACATAATTTTAAGGGAAACTTTTTTTTTTATTTCTTCTTCTTCTTCTTCTTCTTCTTTTTACGGGTTTGGTGGCCCAAACAGGAAAATTCGACAGAAAACCTTTACCGATGGTGGGGAAAAAAAACGCCATCTCATTACCGCTCGATATTTCACAATAAACACCGTCATGCCTTGCGGTAGTTATAGAATTATGTACGCAGTTGCGGTACCTATGGAATCCGGTACGCAGTAACTGTCTCCTAGTACGGTCTATGTGAAATATAGCTATGTATAACTGTATATCTTCTGAGTCCAGTGTACGGAGTAGATTGAAGAACTTCAAAAGTTTAAATTTGTAACATGTTTTTTTTAGTTTATTTATGAAAGAACTGTTTTAATGTTGTTACTGTTCTTAAAATATCTTATTTTAATTGCTCATTTCTCCTCATATAGTTTGTTTATTTCTTTATTTCCTTTCCTCACTGGGCTATTTTTCCCTGTTGGGACCCCTGGGCTTATAACATCCTGCTTTTCCAACTAGGGTTGAAACTTAGCTGGTGAAAATAATAATAATGTTTCCTTCTTCACTGGTCTATTTTTTCTTGTTGGGCCCCCTGGGCCTTATAGCACCCTGCCTTTCCAACTAGGTTTGTAACTTAGCTGGTAAAAATAATAATAATGTTTCCTTTCTTCACTGGGCTATTTTTTCTTGTTGGAGCCCTTGGTCTTATAACATCCTGCTTTTCCAACTAGGTTTGTAACTTAGCTGATAAAAATAATAATAATGTTTCCTTTCTTCACTGGGCTATTTTTCCTTGTTGGACCCCCTGGGTTTATAACATCCTGCTTTTCCAACTAGGTTTGTAGCTTAGCTGGTAAAAATAATAATAATGTTTCCTTTCTTCACTGGGCTATTTTTTCTTGTTGGGCTCCCTGGGCTTATAACATCCTGCTTTTCCAACTAGGGTTGTAGCTTAGCTGGTAAAAATAATAATGTTTCCTTTCTTCACTGGGCTATTTTTCCCTGCTGGGACCCCTGGGCTTATAGCACCCTGCTTTTCCAACTAGGTTTGTAGCTTAGCTAGTAGTAATAATAATAATAATAATAATAATAATAATAATACACTCTATCACTGTAGGCTGGTCAACCCATTTCAATTTCGAAAAACTAGTTTTACCTCTTAAATGAATGGCCACTCCGGACCCAACGCTGGCCAAATGGCATACATTCCATTCACCCACCCATACATAAGGTAAAAAAAACCATGGCTATCAACTGAAGTAAGGTCAAGTTAGTTTTTCAATAGCAGGTATCTGTCGAAGCCTTAGATTCTGGACAAAAATAAACACGACAGTTTTTCTCTGAAGATCTCTTTCTAAAAACTATATAAATCACTACCTTTGGCCCATAGATCTGTAGAATGATGTAAGATTACTGTAGCGAGGGGTTGATAAGCTACAGAAAATTATAAACTTCCACGTAGATGAATTATAGCCAAATTATAATCGAAAAGTCTCTGAGCGCCAGAACGTCTGTACTGAAAGTGACCATCTGTTAAGTGAGCTGAACTTACAGTGACCTTCATGCTACTTCCGAAAAAATGGCCAGAGATTCTGCTGATGGCGTTCGTATGATTGGCCTTGGCTTTAGTGAGGTTTATCAATCAACTTTTTTAACTAGTAGGATATATTGAAACCGGATCATAGGGTTGAACCTTGATCTCCTAATTGAGCCTTGGTTCCCGAATCAAGCCTAAGTCTTCCAATCAAACCCGGGTCTTCGATTCGAACCCGAGTTTCTGAATCGAACCCCTAAGCTCCTCTCCACTCAGGCTGCGACCCACAGCAGTCATCTAATTATCATAATTCAACATAGACCCTGGAATTCCTTCTCCTATTGATAATTCCTTTGCCTCGTTAGTTCCTTTAATTTCTATAACCTCACCATCCTTGAGAGATAAGGCTCGGGGGTTTAGGGGAGCCTATAGATCTACCTACTGAGTCATCAGCAGCCATTGCCTGGCCCTCCCCGGTCCTAGCTTGGGTGGAGATGGAGACTTGGTGCTGATCATATGTATATATGTTCAGTCTATAGGGCATTGCCCTGCTCGCTAGGGCAATGTTACTGTCCATTGCCTCTGCCATTCATGAGCGGCCTTTAAAACTTTAAACACAAGAAGTTTGACATTTTATCGGAGATAATCTGTGATAGATAGATAGATAGATAGATAATTGGGTTCTATTTTATGTAATTTTTAGTTAGATAAACTATAGAAGGATTATATATTTTTATATATTTCAACTGGGTTCCAACTCTGTCTATCTCTGGGGTAAAATTATATAGATTTTTCTATTCAATAATTTTCTTCATTATCATTATTATTATTAATTGCTAAGCTACAACCCTACTTGGAAAAGCAGGATGCCATAAGCCAAGGGGACTACAACAGGGAAAATAGCCCAGTGAGGAAAGGAAACAAGAAAAGCAATCAATATTTTTTCATATTTTCAATATTTGCTTATAAGAAGCTCTCTCTCTCTCTCTCTCTCTCTCTCTCAATAGCTTCGTACATGCAATGGTCTCTCTCTCTCTCTCTCTCTCTCTCAATAGCTCCGTACATGCAATGCTCTCTCTCTCTCTCTCTCTCTCTCTCTCTCTCTCTCAACAACTTCGATAATGCAACGGTGCTCTCTCTCTCTCTCTCTCTCTCTCTCTCTCTTAATAGCTTCGTACATGCAAATGGTCTCTCTCTCTCTCTCTCTCTCTCTCTCTCTCAATAGCTTCGTACATGCAATGGACTCTCTCTCTCTCTCTCTCTCTCTCTCTCTCTCAATAGCTTCGTACATGCAATGGTCTCTCTCTCTCTCTCTCTCTCTCTCTCTCTCAATAGCTTCGTACATGCAATGGTCTCTCTCTCTCTCTCTCTCTCTCTCTCTCAATAGCTTCGTACATGCAATGGTCTCTCTCTCTCTCTCTCTCTCTCTCTCTCATTAGCTTCGTACATGCAATGGTCTCTCTCTCTCTCTCTCTCTCTCTCTCAATAGCTTCGTACATGCAATGGTCTCTCTCTCTCTCTCTCTCTCTCTCTCTCAATAGCTTCGTACATGCAATGGTCTCTCTCTCTCTCTCTCTCTCTCTCTCTCTCTCAATAGCTTCGTACATGCAATGGTCTCTCTCTCTCTCTCTCTCTCTCTCTCTCTCTCATCAATAGCTTCGTACATGCAATTGGTCTCTCCTCACTCTCTCTCTCTCTCTCTCTCTCTCTCTCAATAGCTTCGTAACGCAATGGTGTGTTTCTCTCTCTCTCTCTCTCTCTCTCTCTCTCCTCTCTCATTCAAACTCAGAAAAGCAATTATCACAGATAGGGAGATATTAAAGGACAACTTTGACGTATAGGAATACAGTTTGTCAACTTTCTGTGTTCCAAGAATCTGGGTTGATTCTATATGATTTTTTCCCTTCTTTATTTCTTCTTATATATCACCTACATCTGTTGGAGTTTGAAAAGTACAGAGTATTATGTATAGATCTGTTTGTTGGCTTTCTGTAGTTTATTTCTTATTCATTTTTTTTAATCTTGCTTATTTATGCATTTTTCTGTGATTAGAAAATGGTTTTCTTATTTAAATTTTTCTGTTTTGCATTTTTTCTTAATGACTTAAAATATGTATATTTTCAATTTTGATAATTTTCTCTCTTTTTTATTTTTTTTTTCAGTGACTCAAAAATAGTTTCTTGTTATTTTTGTCTTTCTAAATGACTGAAAATATATAGTTTTAATTTCTTATTATTTTTTGCATTTTTTCTGAGATATAAAAAATGGTTATCTTACTTCCGTTTCGTTATTTTTTTTTTTTTTGCATTTTTTTAATATCTGAAATATATACATTTATTTTTTATTACCTTTTGTATTTTTTTCTGTGAATTTAAATTTTTTTTTCATTTAAATCTTGATGTTTTTTGCATTTTTTTTAAATAAAAATTTATATTTTTTATATTTTGATTATTTTGTTTATATTTTTTCTATGATTTAAAAATTCTTCTCTTATTTAAATCTCATTACTTTTTGCCTTTTCTTAATGACTTAAAATAGATATTATTTAAATTTTGATTATTTTTTGGATTTTTTTTCATCTAGAAAATTTATTTATTCATACAAACTTCAAACAGGTTTTGATCTGGTAGATTATATTGTAAGACTCTCTCTCTCTCTCTCTCTCTCTCTCTCTCTCTCTATCCTCAAACAGTCACAGGTTTTGTTCTGGTAAATTTACATTGTAAGTCTCTCTCTCTCTCTCTCTCTCTCTCTCTCTCTCTCTCTCTCTCTCTTTCCAAACCTCAAAAAGTCACAGGTTTTGTTCTGGTAAATTACATTGTAAAATTCTCTCTCTCTCTCTCTCTCCTCTCTCTCTCTCTCTCTCTCAAAAAAGTCACAGGTTTTGTTCTGGTAAAATACATTGTAAAATTCTCTCTCTCTCTCTCTCTCTCTCTCTCTCTCTCTCTCTCAAAAAGTCACAGGTTTTGTTCTGGTAAATTACATTGTAAAATTCTCTCTCTCTCTCTCTCTCTCTCTCTCTCTCTCTCTCAAACCTCAAAAAAGTCACAGGTTTTGTTCTGGTAAATTTACATTAAAAGTATCTCTCTCTCTCTCTCTCTCTCTCTCTCTCTCTCTCTCTCTCTCAAACCTCAAAAAAGTCAAAGGTTTTGTTCTGGTAAATTTTACATTAAAAGTATCTCTCTCTCTCTTTCCTCTCTCTCTCTCTCTCTCTCATCCTCTCTCTCTCTCTCTCAAACCTCAAAAAGTCACAGGTTTTGTTCTGGTAAATTTACATTAAAAGTATCTCTCTCTCTCTCTCTCTCTCTCTCTCTCTCTCTCTCTCAAACCTCAAAAAAGTCACAGGTTTTGTTCTGGTAAATTACATTGTAAAAACTCTCTCTCTCTCTCTCTCTCTCTCTCTCTCTCTCTCAAACCTGAAAAAAGTCACAGGTTTTGTTCTGGTAAATTACATTGTAAGTCTCTCTCACTCTCTCTCTCTCTCTCTCTCTCTCTCTCTCTTTAAAAAAGTCATAGGTTTTGTTCTAGTAAATTTACATTGAAAGTCTCTCTCTCTCTCTCTCTCCTCTCTCTCTCTCTGTCAAACAAACCTAAAAAAGTCACAGGTTTTGTTCTGGTAAATTTACATTGAAAGTCTCTCTCCTCTCTCTCCTCTCTCTCTCTCTCTCTCTCTCCGGAAGAGGAAATTGCAAGCATACCGTGAACAGGAAGGTGAGTACCCTCCCTATCTTTATCAGTCCTAAAATTTCAGCTCAATAAAAACCTCTTTTTTAACCATAGAATTTATAGCATATGATATCTCCCTTAATCTACATAGGCCCGGTGTGAGACATTTGTAGGTGATAGCAGTAAGGACATAGCCCAGTGCTATCTCGTCCTTGTGTGGACCACTGGTCTTTTAAGTGGATGTGAGGTACATATCACGTGTTATTATTATTATTATTATTATTATTATTATTAGTTGTTGTTGTTGTTTGTTGTTGTTGTTGTTGTTGTTGTTGTTGTTTTTGTTGTTATTATATTATTATTATTATTATATTATTATTATTATTATTGTTGTTGTTGTTGTTATTATTATTATTATTTATTATTATTATTATTATTATTATCTATTATTATTGTTGTTGTTGTTGTTTCTATTATTATCATCATTATTATTATTATTATTATTATTGTTGTTGTTGTTGTTGTTATTATTATATTATTATTATCATTATTATTATTATTATTATTATTGTTGTTGTTGTTATTATTATTATTATTATTATTATTATTATTATTATGATTATTATTATTATTATTATTATTATCATTATTATTATTATTATTATTATTGGCAATGAGAATACATTTTTAGTGAATTGTCTTAAAACATGAAAAAATTCTTGTAAGAATAATATCAATAATTAATTTATGACTGAATTAACTTGTAAAACATAATCATATGATAGATTATCTTCTGAAAATGTTAATAATAACCTCTTGCTCTGAAACATGCAATGAAACATAAAAAATAGTCCTATGTTGCAATAAAAACTCTAGATTTGTTGAAACAAAATCATTATTTACTAAAACTTAAGGCATTTTGAGTAAAAGAAATACAAGAAAAACTATTAAGATATAATAAATAATCAGTTAAAATACCATTATTTGATTTAGAAATATAAAATTCAAAGAAAGTATTTGTAAGAAAAGTATTGTGGTATTTTTATGTGTTCCTGAAAATTGACAAATGTCATGAACGATTTCCTAAATGTCAAAGTTTATACAATTTTTTTTTATCGTAACGATCATCTTACAATAAATAAAAGTTAAGAATTTATATATCTGGGTCCCTCTATTTATCAATGATGGTAAATATAATATTACTCAGGGTTTTACACCTTTTTTATCCATTAAAAGAATTTAAAGAATTCAGCTTAAAAGGAGAGCCGGTAGAAAGGTCCTATTTCTTTAGAACTACTGTTCATTGTTTGGGTTCAAACCTCAAACTTTTTCCACTTCGAAAATTTCATCTTTTTTTACTTTATAGGCCTATTTTATAGGCTTAAATGACTATAAACTAATTCATTTTGGTTTTATAAAGTGTCTTTTATAAGTATGAATCGCTATATATCAAGATAACTTTAGTTACTTAAAGTAAAGTGAAGTTTCCGAGGCAATGGTAAGTATCGTGTGTGAAGCAACAGCGTGTACTTAAGTTATTTCATTATTACTAATTTAAGTGGCTATTAAAGTAACAGTAACTGACGCTGTTACTCTCAATATTATACTTATAATCTACTTATAATCATACCTACCCAAACCCCTCTCCACCCAAGCCGTGCGCTCTAAGAAAAAAAAATGGGGTTAGCCAGCACCTATAGGAGCTATAGTCCATTTCTTTTAGCGATGCATATTTGCACCGACTCGCAGCGGTGCCCTTTTAGCTCGGAAAAGCTTCCTGATCGCTGATTGGTTAGATTTATCTCGTCCAACCAATCAGCGATCCGGAAACTTTTCCGAGCTAAAAGGGCACCGCTGCGAGTCGGTGCAAATATGCATCGCTAAAAGAAATGGACTATAGATGTTTTACTTTTTCGCACGGCGGAGCAAAAACCATTAGATTTCTAAAAGATATCCTCATTCTTAGATGGTTTAACGGATTTTTGGTTAATTTGTAGTTAAAATGAAGGTCAAATTCAGTGAAAGAACATTATTTACTACAGGAAAAAAAAATTTTTGTTCAAAATGTTCTGTCCCTAACTATAATTTTACCAACATTGTTAATGTTTGCCTGAAATAGAACATGAAGCTAATTTTACGATCTAAGAAAGTTACCCTGCCGAGAGTGAAGCAACCCCAGGGTTGAGCCTTAGCCTTAGGGTAAGCTACAAATATGCCTTTTTAATGGGGGCTTAAACATGCCAGTTGATAATTAAGTTTTATTTGCAGTGGAAATGTCTCATTCTCGAAGAAATCGGACGTTTGATTGTTATTTCTTAGATAATTAAGTTGTTATTTGCAGTGAAAATAAAGTGTCATTTCCAAAGAAAGCGGGCATTTTTCTATAGGAAACACCTGCATTTTAGTAGAAAATCTTTTTCCGTCCGTAAATATAATAAAACCACAATGTTTGGGGTGGGTTTATGATGAAGGCCATGCTCTATAACTTCCTTATTTTCAAACCCTATTACCCATAAGGTAAGTGGGTAAGGACATGGCTTGTAGGTTAGGTCTATAATAAAACCACAATGTTTGGGGTGGGTGTATGATGACAGCCATGCTTCAAACATCCTTATTTTCAACCGTATTATCTGTTAGGTAAGTGGCTGAGGACACAGCTTTGTAGTTAGGTTAGGTGGGGAAGTTTAGGTTAGCTGGCGTTCCATGCACGTTCTCCTGTCCGTCGTTATACATACAAGGGTCCCCAACATTTTCCCGATAGGTAAAATAGATTTCACAAGCAATCAGAAATTCCCATTAAACTACATTCACCCCGTATATTAAATCCTGGAAAACCTTCATTGGTTGACTGCCATTGAAGGATGCTAAATTGACATTAGGATGTCTTGACACAAATTAATCCATACTACACATTCGATATTTCCCTGTGGTGCAGACACTCTGAATTTGATAACATTGCAAAGGATTCAAATAATTTTGAAGCCCTTAAAAGATCGTACCAATTAAAAACCAGAAATACCAGACGCAAAAGGGATGAGAACTTTGTCTAGACAGCCATTTTCATCCAACTTCATAATGACAGATGAAAATGAGGAACCTTGCTGGTACAGTGGTAATACGTTCGCCTAGCATTCGTGTGGCAGTAGATCGATTCCAGCCCAGAACCGGGAATTTATGCTGCTTACGGGGAGAATACTACAGTCTTTGGGCACCCCAGTGGCAGGTTGGGCTTGCCCGGCTAACGTTTTGGTGCGCATCTCTTCAGATGATACTGAAACAGAAACCAGGCACCTGGGTCTTTACCGGAGTTTTGAGGAAATCAGTCTTTAAGGGGATAAGCCGAACCTTAGATCCTCGGACAATTTTTATAAATTCACTTCCTCAGGTGATATCAAATAGTAACAGTTAATGTTCTGATATGGAATTTAGTTTATTATATATTTTAGTATGATTAACATTAAGGAGACTGTTTATAAGTATTTGCTGTCACTTGATTAATCATTATTCATATATATCTGCAATACCGTTTTCATGGTTAACTAGGCATTCAGAAATCTATGTGAATATTGCAGTATATTTTCATAAATCTTATTTTTCAGAGTTAAGTATCGAAGAACAACAAATTGAGACCCTGTTTCGTGATGGGAGCTAAAGGCGTCATGATCACCTGTCAAAGAAAAGGTATGGATAAGACACCTACTGCTTTTTGGCGCAGGTCCCAACGACAATCTCCTTTGAAGCGCCCTAGATGAAATCTCATTTTGATAAGTCCCTTCATAGAGTATGTATACAGTTTTTATCAATCAAGTTTCTTTATTATGGTTAGAATAATCTAAGAAAAATCACTATGGTTTGCCATACTGTGCAATTTTCAGGATGATTATGTAGTTCATTTGTGAATTCTTTAAATACTGTATAATTCGTAAGTATTTTTCAGTAGTATGTTCTATTTGAATCACAAAAAGTAACTTGTATAACATATACAAAATCATTACATTGATCTGTATCTTTTATTTAAGCAACTTTTTAGAAACAATTGCTTCAGGTGTTATAAAATACTGTAGTTTTCAATATTAAACTTAGCCGGTGATCATATAAGCTGCAACTCTGTTGCTCGACAGAAAAACCTACGGTCAAAATACGCCAGCGATCGCTATGCAGGTGGGGGTGTACATCAACAGCGCCATCTGTCGAGCAGGTACTTAGTACTCCAAGTAAACAAAGAACCAATTTTCTCTCTGTCGGGGTACCGGCAAGACCTACTAATACGCTGTTACTAACTGGATTTGTTTTCACAACTATTTGGTGAAGTACACTATTCTAGTTTTGAGCTTTCGCTATGCAGGTGTTTTATCTTCATCTCAAAACTTGAACTCGTTTTGGATAGATTTAATTAGGGTGACAAAGAGAGTATGGACTCTCTTTCACTTTTAAATGGCCGACCCTTCCCTTAGACGGAAGTGTGTTTAGGTTTTTAGTAATTTTACTTAACACGTTATAGATCTATATATTTTATATCTCTCCGCCTTTATTAGGCCTCTTCGATTAACTTTCCATTTATTATAAACTTATAAAGATAATTTTTATGTTTTGTTTATATGCGACCTTTCCTGATAGTAGGCGGTCCTAACTTGGAACCAAAGTTAATCAACGTTGAGCCCGTTATATCGTATTTAGCCTTTAAAGAATTTAAAACTTTTTAAATTTAATGTTTTATGAAAGAATTTCTTTGATAGTCTTCGTACTGTTTTCAAAGATGAACTAACGTTTAGTTTTTTATGCTACGCAGTTGTTGACGTTCAGGACGTTCAACATGCGCTCTATCGTTACGATAGAGAGAGAGTGTATCACGGTTTCACTTTGCAGTAAGAGTAAATCGATTCTGACGTTTTGTTCATTCTTTCTTAGCTTAAATGTTTTAAATTCTAATTTAAAGGAACTTTTTATTTGGAAAACCTTTCAGTTTTTTCCTTTAGTCAAATAACATGTTTTTTTGACGATATAGGTGCGAAATCAATAGAGAAAGAGAGAGAGAGATAGAGACGGAGGGAGAGAGAGGAGAGAAAACGTTCCGTTCAAGCGGGTAACGTTTTTCTCGTGTTACTCTCGTCCCTAGTCGCTGTACGGGGAAGAAGGTAAAACGTTTCTAGGGTTTTATTCTTGTCCCCAGGCTATGTGCGGTGAGAGATTGTAAACGTAGTTTATTTGAACTAGTGTTTAGTCTCTTTCCCAGCCACTGATTTTTTTTTTATCTTTATATATGTTTTCTGTTTTTTGCTAGTATTAATGAGCTGCATTATACGACTGATTTCGCAATTACTACCTTTTAATGAGGGTAGAATTGCGTGTTTCAGGTAGAAATCAGTAAAAGTTTCGATTTCAGTGAAATAAGTGCAAAACAGAAAATCGAAGTGATAAAGTGATATGCGCAAAGTGTTACAGTGTTGCGTCCGAGGGTTCGTCTGTTCGTGCCTGTCGTTCACCTAGTCCGGGACCTCTTGCAAGCTCCCAAGCCCAGGGGAGAAGTAATGTCGAACGACTTATGGGTTCGTCAGGCCTTGATCAACGAACAGACGTTTCCCTCCGTGGTTTCGGGCGTATCTACCCAAGATCGCCCCACCCACACAAAGACGAGAGAGCCCATTTATTTCTCGTCTGCGGAAGAGGTTTCTCGTAAGAAACCATGGACCAAGGTCTCGCAGCTTATTAAGCGCAAGTCGGTCCCTTCCGCGCAAGTCCAACGGCCCAGTTGTAGCCACTGGGTCAGTTCGGACTCGCTGCAGTCTTCCGACGACTGCTCACCTCCTAAGAGAGGCAAAGCGGTACCGCATCAGGCAGTCACACCGTCTGTTGCCGCACCTGTTCCTGTAGACCCTAAGTGGTCTTTGCTGCAGACCATGCAGTCTCAGTTAACGTCATTGATGCGGGACTTTCGTGCGGAGAAGGTTGACACTGCACCAACCTCTAGCCTACAACCAACACGGTTGTGCATCCTGTGGACGCTGAGGCGACCTTCTGCCGCACTCCAGCTGAGAGAGTCCCGCCACCCATGCGTTCCAGTGTACCCTGCCAGCCGCATGTTGACGTTCAGTAACGCACGGAACCTTCCGTTGACGTTCGCGAGGTACAACAACAGTCTAAGTTGTTTTGTTTTGACGCGGTGCGTCAACCTCCGCATTCTAGAGTTGTTTTGACTGCTCAGTATAGACAGTCAAAGCAGTCTCGAGTGAACACTGTATGTCCTCACGCACTTGTTGTGGTTGACAGTTCAGTTGTTGACAGTTCACAGACTGTCAAGCAGTTACATGACGTTGCCTTCTGGTCTGCTACTAATGCACCAGTGAGAGACTCACTGAGATAACCTAGCTTTTATCGGACAAGGTTCCTGTAGATGAGAAAGTGCTGTTCTCCCTCCTACTGATATTCCCTTGAGGACTCTGTCATTTGGAGAGGAGCCTTAAGCTGCTTAGCCTCCTATGGACTTTAATTAAATCATGATGATTTTTTAAGGATCTTCGTCCGGATCTTGTAACTGCTGCTCCTCGTTCGCCTAAACGTCAGAACTTACACTAGGCCTAGCTACTTCGAAGCCGTTGTTTTTAAGCTAGTGCTCTCTCGCTCTCCTAGAGAGCATTACGTTGGCTAGGCGACTGGTTTTTGCACCAGGAGGAGTTTTAGGGATACAGCCTTTGATTTCCCTTCTTTTAAACTGGCTTATAGAGCGAGAGTCTGATAGGACACGAGAGAAGTTCTCGGCTTGGGAGTTCATGCCTCTGCCCAAATAGACTTCTCAATTCTGGTAGACTCGCCCTGGCGCCTAGCCAGGAGACGCTCCAAGTTGTTTACAGGTCAACTTCTCAACTTTTGTCGAGCCTTTGAAGTTTTGCTGTACTATTATGTCACACATAACAAGGCTTTCAGGGATGGTAAATGGTTCCGCCTCAGTCGCTAACCCCGTCTGTTGCCACACCTGCTCCCGTAGACCCTAAATGGGCTTTGCTGCAAGACATGCAGTCCCAGCTTACGTGCTTGATAGAGGACTTAAATGCGGAGAAGAACCTTCTGGCCAACAACCTTCCAACCGGTTGGTTGTGCGCCCTGTTGACGCTGAGGTAACCTACTCGCGTCTGCCAGTTGAGGTGGTTCCTCCTTCTGGCCAACAACCTTCCAACCGGTCAGTTGTGCGCCCTGTTGACGCTGAGGTAACCTACTCGCGTCTGCCAGTTGAGGTGGTTCCTCCACCGATGCGACCCAGTGTGGGTTGCCAGTCGCACGTTGACGTTTAGCGACGCTCGGAGGTGGTTGTTGACGTTCAGGACGTTCAACAACCAGCAGAGGTGACTTGTTGTGACGCAGTGCGTCAACCTCAGCAACCCGGTAGGGTGTTGACTGCACAACCCAGACAGTCTAGACAGTTTCGGGTTGACACTGTACTTCCTCACGCACCCATGGTTGTTGACAGTTCACAGACTGTGCAGCAGTTCCATGATATTGCGTCCGGCTCCGTCTCGCATCCACCAGTGCGACCGGATTCAGCGAGTCAGACGTTGCCCACTCCGTTGCCGTTTCCTCATCAGTTTCGGATGAGGAACCCTCTGATGAGGACGTTGCTGAACAAGACGATCAGCCCCCAGCCCTGCTATCCATCCAGAAGATGCTGAAGAAGGAACGCTGCCCAGTCAGGCTGTGGATGAGTCTGGTAGGGACACTGTCATCCGTGGATCAATTTGTGTCACTAGGAAGACTACACCTCCGTCCTCTTCTATACCATCTAGCTTTTCACTGGAAAAAGGACAAGACGCTAGAAGCGGTCTCGATCCCGGTTTTTCCGGAAAGATAAAGTCTTGTCTGACTTGGTGAAAGGACTATATCAACCTTAGAGAGGGTCTTCCCCTGACTGTTCAGACTCTCAACCACGTTCTCTTCTCGGACGCATCGGACGTAGGCTGGGGTGCGACATTAGACGGTAGGGAATGCTCGGGATTATGGAACTCGAGTCAAAGGACAATGCATTTCAACTGCAAGGAGCTACTGGCAGTACGTCCGACCTGGAAAAGCTTCAGGTCTCTCCTTCAAGGCAAAGTGGTGGAGGTGAACTCGGACAACACCACGGCTTTGGCGTACATCTCCAAGCAAGGAGGGACCTACTCTCTGACATTGTACGAGATCGCAAGGGACCTCCTCACCTGGTCAAAAGGTCTAGACATATCACTAGTAACGAGGTTCATCCAAGGCAACTTGAATGTCATGGCAGATTGTCTCAGTCGGAAGGGACAAATAATTCCAACAGAATGGACCCTCCACAAGGATGAATGCAAGAGACTTTGGGCCACCTGGGGCCAGCCAACCATAGATCTCTTCGCAACCTCGATGACCAAGAGGCTCCCAATATTTTGCTCACCAATCCCGGACCCAGCAGCAGTTCATATAGATGCCTTTCTACTAGATTGGTCACATCTAGATCTATATGCATTCCCTCCGTTCAAGATTGTCAACAAGGTACTGCAGAAGTTCGCCTCTCACGAAGGGACAAGGTTGACGCTAGTTGCTTCCCTCTGGCCCGCGAGAGAATGGTTCACCGAGGTACTTCGATGGCTAGTAGACGTTCCCAGAACACTTCCCCTAAGGGTGGACCTCCTACGTCAGCCACGCGTAAAGAAGGTACACCAAGGCCTCCACGCTCTTCGTCTGACTGCCTTCAGACTATCGAAAGACTCGAGAGCTAGAGGCTTTTCGAAGGAGGCAGCCAGAGCGATTGCTAGAGCAAGGAGAACATCCACCCTTAGAGTCTACCAATCGAAGTGGGAAATCTTCCGAAACTGGTGCAAGTCAGTATCCGTATCCTCGACCAGTACCTCTGTAACTCAAATAGCTGACTTCCTCTTATATCTGAGGAAAGAACGATCTCTTTCAGCTCCCACTATCAAGGGTTACAGAAGCATGTTGGCATCAGTCTTCCGTCACAGAGGCTTAGATCTTTCCAACAATAAAGATCTACAGGACCTCCTTAAGTCTTTTGAGACCACGAAGGAGCGTCGTTTGGTTACACCTGGTTGGAATTTAGACGTGGTACTAAGATTCCTTATGTCAGACAGGTTCGAACCGCTACAATCAGCCTCCCTGAAAGATCTCACCTTAAAGACTCTTTTCCTGGTATGCTTAGCCACAGCTAAAAGAGTCAGTGAGATTCATGCCTTCAGCAAGAACATCGGATTCTCATCCGAAACGGCTACATGTTCTACAACTTGGTTTTCTAGCCAAACCCGAGCTGCCTTCTCGGCCTTGGCCAATATCGTTCGATATTCCAAACTTATCGTATGGTTGGAAATGAACTAGAAAGAGTCTTATGTCCTGTAAGAGCTCTTAAGTTCTATTTAAAAACCTTTACGAGGCCCGTCTGAAGCTTTATGGTGTTCAGTTAAGAATCCATCTTTGCCTATGTCAAAGAATGCTTTATCCTATTTTATCAGACTGTTAATACGAGAAGCTCATTCCCATCTGAATGAGGAAGACCAAGCTTTACTGAAGGTAAGGACACACGAAGTTAGAGCTGTCGCAACTTCCGTGGCCTTTAAACAAAATAGATCTCTGCAAAGTATAATCGACACAACCTATTGGAAAAGCAAATCAGTGTTCGCGTCTTTTTATCTTAAGAATGTCCAGTCTCTTTACGAGAACTGCTACACTCTGGGACCATTCGTAGCAACGAGTGCAGTAGTGGGTGAGGGCTCAACTACTACAATTCCCTAATTCCATAACCTTTTTAATCTTTCTCTTGAAATGTTTTATTATTGTTTTTGGGTTGTCCGGAAGGCTAAGAAGCCTTTCGCATCCTACTTGATTTGGCGGGTGGTCAAAGTCATTTCTTGAGAAGCGCCTAGATTAGAGGTTTTGATGAGGTCCTGTTGTATGGGTTGCAACCCTTGATACTTCAGATCCTAGGGGTCGCTCAGCATCCTAAGAGGATCGCGAGGCTCCGTAAGGAAGACGTACTTAAAAAGGCAGAGTAATTGTTCAAGTCGACTTCCTTACCAGGTACTTATTTATTTTATGTTTGTTATTTTGAATAACTGCTAAAATGAAATACAAAATACTTAGCTCATAATAATGTAAACATGTAATGCTGGTCTCTACCCACCCCCCTGGGTGTGAATCAGCTTATATGATTACCGGCTAAGTTTAATATTGAAAAATGTTATTTTTATTAATAAAATAAATTTTTGAATATACTTACCCGGTGATCATATATTAAAGGACCCTCCCTTCCTCCCCAATAGAGACCCAGTGGACCGAGGAGAAAATTGATTCTTTGTTTACTTGGAGTACTAAGTACCTGCTCGACAGATGGCGCTGTTGATGTACACCCCCACCTGCATAGCGATCGCTGGCGTATTTTGACCGTAGGTTTTTCTGTCGAGCAACAGAGTTGCAGCTTATATGATCACCGGGTAAGTATATTCAAAAATTTATTTTATTAATAAAAATAACATTTTAGAGAGACGTTGCGGCCAATTTTCAGTCCCCGATTCCATTTGCCAGAAGAAATTTGTTTGTAGATATTAGAGAAGTTGGACAGTCATAAGTGGGTTAGAGATATTGGGATCCTTTTGACAAGTAAATGACCAAAATCTGTACAGCCGGTACTTCAAGTCGATCCCTCCCAGTCAAAGGTTGTCTCACTCTTCATGGTTTGGCTGTCAGTTGTCGCATACCCTGCCAGCTTTCTATGTAATGACCTCATTAGAGATAATGAAGTGTTTAGTTAAGCTACACAATGTAGATGTATAGGTTGAACATAATTTTGTAGGAATGAAAAAGTAAAGTTATGAATTGCTTGTCACATATATAACCAAACTTAAGGTGTCAAACTCCAGGAGCTCATAGTCCGAAGCAGACAGAAACTGCTATAACACTGGACTGGAATTCAGGCGATGTTGTTCATAGTCAGTCAGAATTTACAGTACTGTACTTCAGTGCCTGGAAGAAACGTAGAACGGTCATGAAAACGTAAAGGAAAACAGAGAGGAAATCTTGGACCCAACTGCAAAAAAAAGCCAGGTTCAGGTTGGGAGTTGCTAGACGTAGTCCTACACTGGGTAGATTTAATAAGTTTCGAGTCATCATAATTTGTTTTTTTCAATATTAATCTTACCCGATGATCATGTAGCTGTCAACTCTGTTGCCCGACAGAAATCTACGGTCGGGATACGCCAGCGATCGCTATACAGGTGGGGGTGTACACAACAGCGCCATCTGTGAGCAGGTACTCAAGTACTTCTTGTCAACAAGAACTCAATTTTACTTCTTGTCAACAAGAACTCAATTTTTCCTCTGTCGTGCCACCGGCTAGACCTACTTGGATACGCTGTTGATTCTGGAGTTATTGTTCACGATTTAGTGATGTATTTGCTCTAGAGTTTAGCCTTCGCTATTCAGGAAGCTTTATCATTAGCTTAGCAAGCTTTTGGAATTAATTTGATTTAATTATGGTGACGAAGAGAGTATGGACTCTCTTTCACTTTTAAATGGCCGACCCTTCCCTTAGACGGAAGTGTTGGTGTCGAAGAGAGTATAGACTCTCTTTCACTTTTTTTGACCCACCCTTCCCTTAGACGGAAGTGTGTTTAGGTTTTTGGTAATTTTGCTTAACAAAGTTATAGATTTAATATCTCTCCGCCTTTTATAGGCCTCTTCGATTAACTTTCCATTTATTATAAACTTATAAAAATTAATTTTTCTGTTTGTTTATATGCGACCTTTCCTAATAGTAGGCGGTCCTTACTTGGAACCTAAGTTAATTAACATTGAGCCCGTCATATCGTTTTTCCTGTTAAGAATTTATGCTATTTTAATTTTAATGTTTTTGAAAGAATTTCTTTGATAGTCTCGTACTGTTTTCAAAGTTGAACTAACGTTTTGTTTAGTCTCCGCAGTTGTTGACGTTCAGAACGTTCAACTTGCGCTCTATCGTTACGATAGAGAGAGAGTATTTCACGGTTTCACGTTGCAGTAAGAGTAAACCGATTCTAGCGTTTCGTTCATTCTTTCTTAGCTTAAATGGTTTTAATTCTAATAAAGGAACTTTTTATTTGGGAAACCTTTCAGTTTTTTTCCTTTAACAAATAATATGTTTTAACGATATATATAATTGGGCTCATCTCTCAGGTTCTAAGTCAAGAGAGAGAGAGAGAGAGATAGAGACGGAGGGAGAGAGAGGAGGATAAACGTTTCGTTCAAGCGGGTAACGTTGTTCTCGTTTTTTGCTCTTCTCCCTAGTCGCTATAGGGGAAGAAGGTAAAACGTTTCTAGAGTTTTATTCTTGTTCCCAGGCTTTATGCGGTGAGAGATTTTAAACGTAGTTTATTTGATCTAGTGTTTAGTCTCTTTTCCAGCCACTGAATTCTTTATCTTTAATTATGTTTTTCTGTTACATTGTAATACTGTTTTCGCAATTACTACCTTTTAATGAAGGATAGGGTTGCGTGTTTCAGGTACAAACCACTTAAAGTTTCGAGTTCAGTGAAATAAGTGCAAACAGAAAATCAAAAGTGATAAAGTGATATGCGCAAAGTGTTACAGTGTTGCGTTCGAGGGTTCGTCTGTTCGTGCCAGTTGTTCACCTAGTCCGATACCTCTTACAAGCTCCCAAGCCCAGGGGAGAAGTAATGTCGAAGGACTTATGGGTTCCACAGGCCTTGATCGACGAACAGACGTTTCCCTCTGTGGTTTCGGGTGTATCTACACACGTTGCCGACGTGATCACCCCACCCACACAAAGACGAGAGAGCCCATTTATTCCTCGTCTGCGGAAGAGGTTTCTCGCAGAAACCATGGACCAAATCTTGCAGCTTTTAAGTGCAAGTCGGTCCCTTCCGCGCAAGTCCAACGGCCTAGGTGTAGCCACTGGGTCAGTTCGGACTCGCTGCAGTACGACAACTGCACACCTCCCAAGAGAGGCAAGGTGGTACCGCAACAGGCAGTAACTCCGTCTGTTGCCGCACCAGCTGTTTTAGACCCTCAGTCACAACGGACAGTAGCTCCGTTTGTTGTTGTCTTTCATAGACCCTAGTGGTCCATGCTGCAGACTATACAGTCTCAGCTTGCTCCTTCATGCAGGAGTATCATGCTGGAAGGTTGACAATGCACCTGTTAACCTACAACCCGCCGAGGTTGTGCGCTCAGCAGATACTGCGGCTGCCTGCTCCCACCCTCCACCTGTGAGAGCTCCACCACCGATGCGCAGTCCACCCTGCCAGACGCATGTTCTTGCTGCACCATCTGCTAACATGCGTGAGCTACCGCATCAGCAGTGGGAAGGTTCTGTAGAGCTGCCGGGTTCCAGCACTATGCGGCATTCTCCGCAGCCCATGCAGCATGCTCTGCATACCTTACAGCATGCTCCGCATACCATGCAGCATGCTCTGCATACCTTACAGCATGCTCCGCATACCATGCAGCATAAGCCGCATACCTTACAGCATGCTCCGCATACCATACCGCATGCTCCTCAACCCACCGCAGCCCCTCCCACGCACCAGCACTCTGCTTTTGTTGTTGCCAGCTCCCTCAACTCCCACACACAGAGCACTCCGTTGCCGTGCGTGAGCTACCACAAGCTGCCGTGTTTTGACACGGTGTGTCAGCCTCCGCAACACACTGTGGTTACCGCCACTCGCCAGCAGCAAACTAGTCAGTCAGGAGTTGAGGCTTCCCCACACAACTTTGGTTGTTGCCAACTCACAAACTGTCATACAGTTACATGTCGTTGCCTTCTGGTCTGCTACTTATACACCAGTGCTGTATGTCCTCACGCTCCTGTTGTGGTTGACAGTTCAGTTTTTGACAGTTCACAGACTGTTAAGCAGTTTCATAACGTTGCCTTCTGGTCTGCTGCTTTTGCACCAGTGAAACCCTCACTGAGACAACCTAGCTTTTCTCGGATATGGTTCCTGTAGATGAGAAAGTGCTGTTCTCCCTCCTTCTGATATTCCCTTGAGGACTCTGTCATTTGGAGAGGAGCCTTAAGCTGCTTAGCCTCCTATGGACTTTTATTTAAGCATAACATGCTTCCAGGGAGGGTAATGGTTCCGCTTCAGTCGCTAACCCCGTCTGTTGCCACACCTGCTCCCATAGACCTTGGGCTTTGTTGCAAGACATGCAGTCCAAGCTTAGTCCTTGATAGAGGATTTTTTACGGAGAAGAACCTTCTGGCCAACGACCTTCCTGCCGGTTGGTTGTACGCCCTGTTGACGCTGAGGTATCCTACTCACGTCCGCCAGTTGAGATGGTTCCTCCACCGGTGCGACCCAGTGTGGGTTGCCAGTCGCACGTTGATGTTATGCTACTCTCGGAGGTGGTTGTGGACGTTCAGTGTGTCACTGGGAAGACGTTCAACAACCAGCAGAGGTGACTTGTTGTGACGCAGTGCGGCAACCTCAGCAACCCGATAAGGGGTTGTCTGTACTACCCAGACAGTCTAGACAGTTTCGGGTTGTCGCTGTACTTCCTTGCTTCCCCATGGTTGACAGTTCACAGACTGTGCAGCAGTACCATGATCTTGTGTCCGGCTCCGTCACGCATCCACCAGTGCGACCGGATTCAACGAGTCAGACGTTGCCCACTCCGTTGCCGTTTCCTCATCAGTTTCGGATGAGGAACCCTCTGATGAGGACATGGCTGAACAAGAAGATCAATCCCCAGCCCTGCTATCCATCCAGAAGATGCTGAAGAAGGAATACGGCCCTGTCAGGCTGTGGATGAGTCTGGTTAGGACACTGTCATCCGTGGTGCATTTGGTGTCACTTGGAAGACTACACCTCCGTCCTCTTCGGTTTCATCTAGCTCTTCACTGGAAAAGGACAAGACGCTAGAAGCGGTCTCGATCCCGGTTTCCGGAAGATAAGTCTGGTCTAACCTGAGGAAAGGACTTTATCAACCTTTTATAGGGTCTTCCCCTGACTGTTCAGACTCCCAACCACGTTCTCTTCTCAGACGCATCGGACGTAGGCTGGGGTGCGACCTTAGGCGGTAGGGAATGCTCGGGATTATGGAACTCGCGTCAAAGGACAATGCATTTTAACTGCAAAAAGCTTCTGGCAGTAAGTCTGACCTGGAAAAGCTTCAGGTCTCTCCTTCAAGACAAAGTAATGGAGGTCAACACGGACAACTCCCTGCTTTGACGTTCATCTCCTAGCAAGGAGGGACCTACTCTCTGACATGGTGCGAGTTCGCTAGTGACCTCCTCTCCTGTTCAACAGGTCTAGACTTTTCACTAGTAACAAATTTCTTCCAAGGCAACTTGAATGTCTTAGCAGTTTGTATCAGTAGGAAGGGACAATAATTCCAACATATTGGACCCTCCACAGAGATGTATGCAAGAGACTTTGGGTCACCTGGGGCCATCCAACCATAGATCTCTTCGCAACCTCGATGTCCAAGAGGCTCTCAACAGACCCAGCAGTGGTTCTTTTAGATGCCTTTCTACTAGATTAGTCTCATCTAGATCTATATGCATTCCCTCCGTTCTAGTTTGTCAACAAGGTACTGCAGAAGTTCGCCTCTCACGTTGGGACAAAGTTGACACTAGTTGCTTCCATCTGGCCCGCGAGAGAATAACTTACCGAGGTACTTCGATGGCTAGTAGACGTTCCCAGAACTCTTCCCCTAAGGGTGGACCTGCTACGTCTGCCACGCGTAAGAAGGTACTCCAAGGCCTCCACGCTCTTCGTCTCACTGCCTTCAGAGTATCGAAAGACTCTCGAGAACTAGAGGTTTTTTCGAAGGAGGCAACCAGAGCGATTGTTAGAGCAAGGAGAACATCCACCCTTAGAGTCTACCAATCGAAGTGGGGAATCTTCCTAAACTGGTGCAAGTCAGTATCCGTATCCTCGACCAGTACCTCTGTAACTCAAATAGCTGACTTCCTCTTATCTGAGAAAAGAGCGATCTCTTTCAGCTCCCACTTTCAAGGGTTACAGAAGCATGTTGGCATCAGTCTTCCGTCACAGAGGCTTAGATCTTTTTAACAATAAAGATCTACAGGACCTCCTTAAGTCTTTTGAGACCACGAAGGAGCGTCGTTTGGTTACACCTGGTTGGAATTTAGACGTGGTTCTAAGATTCCTTATGTTAGACAGGTTCGAACCACTTCAATCAGCCTCCCTGAAAGATCTCACCTTTAAGACTCTTTTCCTGATATGCTTTACCAGCTAAAAGAGTCAGTGAGATTCATGCCTTCAGCAAGAACATCGGATTTTCATCCGAAACGGCTACATGTTCTACATCTTGGTTTTCTAGCCAAACACGAGCTGCCTTCTCGGCCTTGACCAATATCGTTCGTTATTCCAAACTTATCGATATGGTTGGAAAGGAACTAGAAAGAGTATTATGTCCTGTAGAGCTCTTAAGTTCTATTTTAAAAACCTTTATGAGGCCCGTCTGAAGCTTTATGGTGTTCAGTTAAGAATTCATCTTTGCCTATGTCAGAGAATTCTTTATCCTATTATTTTCAGACTGTTAATACGAGAAGCTCATTCCCTTCTGAATGAGGAAGACCAAGCTTGGCTGAAGGTAAGGACACACGAAGTTAGAGCTATCACAACTTCCGTGACCTTTTAATAAAATAGATCTCTGCAAAATATTTTCGACGCAACCTTTTGGAAAAGCTAATCAGTGTTCGCGTCTTTTATCTTTAGAATGTCCAGTCTCTTTAAGAGAACTGCTACACTCTGGGACCATTCGTAGCAACGAGTGCAGTAGTGGTGGGGGCTCCACCACTACAATTCCCTAATTCCAGAACCTTTTTAATCTTTCTCTTGAAATATTTCTGGGTTGTCCGGAAGGCTAAGAAGCCTTCCGCATCCTGGTTGATTTGGCGGGTGGTCAAATTCTTTCTTGAGAAGCGCCTAGATTAGAGGTTGTGATGAGGTCCTTTAGTATGGGTTGCAGCCCTTAATACTTCAGCACCTAGGAGTCACTCAGCATCCTAAGAGGATCGCTAGGCTCAGTAAGGAAGACGTACTTAAAAGGCAGAGTAATGGTTCAAGTCGACTTCCTTACCAGGTACTTATTTATTTTATGTTTGTTATTTTGAATAACGGCTAAAATAAGATACGGGATACTTAGCTTCTTTGTTAACATTTATGCTGGTCTCCACCCACCACCCTGGGTGTGAATCAGCTACATGATCATCGGGTAAGATTAATATTGAAAAATGTTATTTTCATTAGTAAAATAAATTTTTGAATATACTTACCCGATGATCATGAATTTAAGGACCCGCCCTTCCTCCCCATAGAGAACCAGTGGACCGAGGAGAAAATTGAGTTCTTGTTGACAAGAAGTACTTGAGTACCTGCTCACAGATGGCGCTGTTGTGTACACCCCCACCTGTATAGCGATCGCTGGCGTATCCCGACCGTAGATTTCTGTCGGGCAACAGAGTTGACAGCTACATGATCATCGGGTAAGTATATTCAAAAATTTATTTTACTAATGAAAATAACATTTTGACAATCATAATTTTTGAGAGATAATACTCTTCGAATGTGCATTTTTTCATTGACTTAATTTTCGAGGAAAGTGTTTTTCTCTGCAACATCCTTTTCTGGCCCCGTTGTGTTGCTGTCTCGTATCGCTTCTCTTCTTACTTATTCAATCAGTGGCTGTGAGTCCGATTGTTCTTTGGTGAAGTAGTTTGAATACCAGTACTGTATTACTCAATGAGTAATTTTCCTAACCCTTTCCATTGACACTAACAGTGACAAAAGACTTAACCTATAGTCCATTTCTTTTAGCGATGCATATTTGCACCGACTCGCGGCGGTGCCCTTTTAGCTCGGAAAAGTTTCCTGATCGCTGATTGGTTAGAATTATCTTGTCCAACCAATCAGCGATCCGGAAACTTTTCCGAGCTAAAAGGGCACTGCCGCGAGTCGGTGCAAATATGCATTGCTAAAAGAAATGGAATATAGTGTGACGTATTTCTTTACTTACTTTACTGTACTTTCATGGCTTCTTTTCCGGTCCCATACGGCAGGAGAACCCTACTCTCTACGGGACCTCCGCTGTCGTTTTACTTTGTTCGTTCAGAGTATTTATCGTTTCAGATCACGTATTGTTCATTTACTGTCAAATCATCACTGTTGTATGATTTTTTGTATAAGAAAGTCTTCAGTTTCCTCTTGAAAGCCTTCATGTCTTCAATCATTCGAATGTTTCGTGGGAGCTTATTATATTGTCTCAGGGCCGCATATTTAAAGGCTCTAGAGCCTAAAGTAGACATGGTATCTAGGTTCCAACAGTTTGAAGCCATCTGTAACTATTCTCGCATCGACACGATTTGTTGGCTGCGCAATTTGTAGCAATTCTCTTAAGTATTTTGGACCCCCTGTTCTGATAACTTGGTGGGTTATTGTACATATTTTAAATTCAATTCTCGCTTTAATCGGCAGCCAGTGTAAATCGATTAGTATAGGGGTTATCCTTTCTCTAGGTGGGACACCTTTTATCAGTCTTGCTCCTCTGTTTATTACTTTTGGTAAATTGTAGTAGATAGAGTTGCAGTAGTCAATCCTGGTAATAACACAGTTTATCAAAAGTTTCTTTACAGAATTTCCTCAAGTACCATAGGATACTTGCCGCTAATCTTGAAGGAAAGTGCTATGGTTTTTCAAACCTGGAAATAACTCTTTTGACTAGATGTAGTGATATTAGCAAAAGCAGATGGTTTTAACCGGTAAAACATGAATTCGAAAATAAATTTATGCTGCCTTTTAGTCGTACCTATGAAAAAAAATTTTGATTTAGTTATTGAATTATTTCCTTTATTTGGTTTTGATTGATTATTATTTTACTTATTTTATTGCCAATTATCTCTTTGAGTTTACTTTATTATATTTTTAGTGGATTTATTAGAAATGGGTGAGAATCAAATGAGAGACTTTGATATATGATTAATATTGTACTTGCTTTCTAGGGAAGAAATTCATAGCTTTGCTCTTCTATATACACTCGTACAGTATTGATAAAGTTCTGAATTTAAACTTATGTAGTGAGAGACTTTTTGCTCTACAAACTTACGTAATGAGAGACTTTTTGCTCGTACAGTATTGATAAAGTTCTGAATTTAAACTTGCGTAATGAGAGACTTCTTGCTCTACAAACTTGTGTAATGAGAGACTTTTTGCTCGTACAGTATTGTTAAAGTTCTGAATTTAAACTTGCGTAATGAGAGACTTTTTGCTCTACAAACTTGTGTAATGAGAGACTTTTTGCTCGTACAGTATTGTTAAAGTTCTGAATTTAAACTTGCGTAATGAGAGACTTTTTGCTCTACAAACTTGTGTAATGAGAGACTTTTTGCTCGTACAGTATTGATAAAGTTCTGAATTTAAACCTGCGTAATGAGAGACTTCTTGCTCGTACAGTGTTGGTAAAGTTCTGAATTTAAACTTGCGTAATGAGAGACTTCTTGCTCGTACAGTGTTGGTAAAGTTCCGAATTTAAACTTGCTTAATGAGAGACTTCTTGCTCGTACAGTGTTGGTAAAGTTCCGAATTTAAACTTGCGGAATGAGAGACTTCTTGCTCGTACAGTGTTGGTAAAGTTCCGAATTTAAACTTGCGGAATGAGAGACTTCTTGCTCGTACAGTGTTGGTAAAGTTCCGAATTTAAACTTGCGGAATGAGAGACTTCTTGCTCGTACAGTGTTGGTAAAGTTCCGAATTTAAACTTACGTAATGAGAGACCTTTTGCTCGTACAGTTCCGAATCTAAACTTGCGGAATGAGAGACTTTTTGCTCGTACAGTGTTGGTAAAGTTCCGAATTTAAACTTGCGGAATGAGAGACTTTTTGCTCGTACAGTATTGATAAAGTTCCGAGTTTAAACTTACGTAATGAGAGACCTTTTGCTCGTACAGTTCCGAATCTAAACTTGCGTAATGAGAGACTTTTTGCTCGTACAGTTCTGAATCTAAACTTGCGTAACGAGAGACTTTTTGCTCGTTCAGTATCGGTAAAGTTCCGAATCTAAACTTGCGTAATGAGAGACTTTTTGCTCGTTCAGTATCGGTAAAGTTCCGAATATAAACTTGCGGAATGAGAGACTTTTTGCTCGTACAGTTTTGATAAAGTTCCGAATTTAAACTTACGTAATGAGAGACCTTTTGCTCGTACAGTTCCGAATCTAAACTTGCGTAATGAGAGACTTTTTGCTCGTGCAGTTCTGAATCTAAACTTGCGTAATGAGAGACTTTTTGCTCGTGCAGTTCTGAATCTAAACTTGCGTAATGAGAGACTTTTTGCTCGTTCAGTATCGGTAAAGTTCCGAATCTAAACTTGCTTAATGAGAGACTTTTTGCTCGTTCAGTATCGGTAAAGTTCCGAATCTAAACTTGCGTAATGAGAGACTTTTTGCTCGTTCAGTATCGGTAAAGTTCCGAATCTAAACTTGCGGAATGAGAGACTTTTTGCTCGTACAGTATTGATAAAGTTCCGAATTTAAACTTACGTAATGAGAGACCTTTTGCTCATACAGTTCCGAATCTAAACTTGCGTAATGAGAGACTTTTTGCTCGTACAGTTCTGAATCTAAACTTGCGTAATGAGAGACTTTTTGCTCGTTCAGTATCGGTAAAGTTCCGAATCTAAACTTGCGTAATGAGAGACTTTTTGCTCGTTCAGTATCGGTAAAGTTCCGAATCTAAACTTGCGTAATGAGAGACTTTTTGCTCCTTCAGTATCGGTAAAGTTCCGAATCTAAACTTGCGTAATGAGAGACTTTTTGCTCGTACAGTATCGGTAAAGTTCTGAATTTCAACTTGGGTAATGAGAGACTTTGCTCTGACAATTTGATCTTAATTTGAAATCTTGTCCCAGTATTAGGAGCTTTGATCTTCACAGAACAATTATTGGAGCATTGCATAACTATTTTATTATTTTTCTAATTTCAGACTTAAAAATGAGACAAAGATTAATGGATTGGAAGTCATTTTGTACCAAAATTCGACCAAGATTAAAAACAAAACAATGCCCCAGATGATGTCTTCAGAAGGGTATACCATCGCAGCTGTTTAATGAACCCTTGTCCTCAGTGTTGCAGTTGAAGCCATGTGTAATTTTTGCTGGAATCCGAATGGCAAAACTACTTCCGTAAGGTATAAAGATTTTACAAAATTGCATCTAGATTATATTGAAAGATAACAAGGAATTATTGTTTGCTCCTACTTGAATACGAACCATTGTATGATTTCATTGAAGCTGGAAATCTAGGCTGTTAGAATTATAATGAAATGTCGGTAGTTACTAGCAGGCGGCGGGGAAGATGTGCGCTATTGCTGTTCACCGAACAGCCCCTTTGATTTCAGCCATTAATGCGTAGTAACGCACTCTCGTCGCCATAATCCACACTTGGCGGAACTCAATTCCTTTGCTTTTTATTTTCAGTGTATGTAAAGTTTATGAACATTGAATAAACTGAATGTAAACATGCAGACCTTCCCTGAAGTTTCCGACCGTAGCTGTGTGACATTCATGAGAAGGTTTTTGGTTGATCCCCATTTCTTGTCCATCCTAAAGGGGGTCATAATTTCTCACAAGCTTCTACCTGTGAGGAGTGTAAGGAGTGGTCGGTTTCCCAGTAACATGCATACAGCAGGAAAAATGAAGAAGTCTAAGCACAATTCCTCTCCTTTGGGGTCTTCCTCTAAGTCTAAGAAGTCAGCCAGACCTCTTCTTCCTACACCTGGTACCCTGCCCTCGGATCTTTCACCGTCATTCTCATCTGGTGGTGGTGCGAGGATGGGTGATGGTCTTTATGAGACTTCAGGACAAGTTCTTGAGGGGGAAGCTTGACTTGTCTCCCCTAGAGAGACTACGGGACTTCCTTCTCAGAGTTCTATAAATCTTTTTCAGAGGTTGACGCTGGAGACGACGCCTTGAGGACATTATGATTATCTTTGGTTTTGGAAGGTATGCCTTCCAGGCAGAGACTGATGTCGGCTCTTGCCAGCTCGTGGAAAGGGAGGACTGCTTTAGTTGCACCTGTGGGCGTCGCCCTTATGTCTGAGGATCTTGTTGCCCCGACAAAATCATTCTCTAGAGCTGTCTGTCCTTTGAGACATAAGAAGGATGTCTTTCCCTCTGCCCAGAGTTCTAAGGAACTCGCAAAAGAACATTGTTCTCTGCTGGATCATCCTTCACTTGAATAGAAAACACATAAATTGACCTCTTCGGATGATGAACATCATCGAGATTCAGAGCATCCACAAAGTGTGCCACTGCGCGATCACACTTTTTCTGGGGATTCTTCCTCTTTGCATGCCTATGAATACCAATTATATCTCGCTTTTAACAAACATTTATAAGACTTCAAACTTTACTCTGTTTCTGGGTGTCAGCACAAACAAGATGATGAGCATTCTGTGTCTCACCAACACACCTTGAAGACTTGATCAAATGAATAGGATCCTGTCTATGCTCGAGCCTTTGCACGACAACGTTTGAACACCCAATTGTTTATAAACTCCCACCTGTTGCTAGCGAACGAGTGCAAGACTTCGGTCTTTCTCCCAAGTTCGCATGCTCCTTAACACGTCAGCACACACAAGACTTTGAACATGTTGTGACTCGCCAGCGAGAGCCATCTCGCCCAGTTGCTAAGCGTGCAACTAGTCTGGTATTGACAGATGATGAAAGAGTGCTAGAGTACACTCGCGGCCAGGATTTAGTGATCGCTACGGTTATTGCACTATCTTGCAATCATGGCCAGGATAGAGTAATCGCTTCTGCGAGCACATGATCTTACTATCGCAGTCGTGCTTAATTCTTTTTAGATTCCTCAAAGGAAATAGAATTATTGGAAATTATTTCAGTACTCATATGCCAGGGGAAGTGCCTTCTCCAGTACAGTTGGAGACTAGGCAATTTTGTGCCTAGCAAACAGCTTTATGAGAAACTTCCTCTTTTTGACCATCGCTGGGTTCAAGAGAAACGCTGTATTAATAAGAAGTGCTTTGGAATTGGGCATAAAAGACTCTCCAATAAAGCTCCAACCCCCAGAGAGACCTCCAACCTCGCTCAGTATGAAAGAGCATATTTACCGGGAGGTGAATGGATTCCTGAGTCCTCTTGGGCTCAGGTCCCCATGTCACGGACTACAGGAGCCCGCAGAGGATCGATAACGTCAGAGCGACTGTAAATCATGAATCCTCGACACACTCCTTTCTCAGAGGGAGCACAGGAGAGACAGAAGGATAAGAAGATAACCAAAATAGACAGTGAAACAATAGATTAGGATTTACATGAATCCGCCTTGTAATCTGATTTTATTATCCTCAAACTATTTAAAATGCTAGGAATGATCAAGCTGATGTACTGTTAATAAGATACAGCATAGAAAAATATCAACTAGAATAAGAAATTTCATAACTCATGTAGTTTGAAGGTCCAGAATCCACAGTTGTGCTGTTACAGGGTTTTAAGACAGAAGGTAAGGGGCATTTTTGCTATTGTGTAGTGTAATAATGAAGAATACTCCAGTATGATGTTAATTTAGACATTCTGTGGGAGTACTGATAACAAGACCAATAGTGGAAGCTTTCAATGGAAGTAAAATTTGTGATAAGTGGCAAGCAGGATATCTTGTGATGATATTCTAAGTCATAGATGCCATTATTTAAAGAAAGTTTATTACTTCATTGATTAAATCCATGTAGAAGGTAAAGATTCAGGAATGCTACTAACACTGCAGGGATATGAACAACGGAATTTTACTGTCCTCGGGGGGAAAATGTCTGAGGGAGTCTTGCTGTCTGCAAACGAGTGGATTACGTTTGTCCCGGGGTAATATTGTGAGACCCCGTTTTCTGTATATCTCGCATAGCTACCGTAATTTCCAGGTATTTTTCATAACATCAGGATCTTATGTTAGAGTTGTATTTTAGGTGAACTGTCTGAAACGCAGCTTTTAATGTTTTAGATGCCTACTTACATTTGACTTAATGGTGTTAAAATACCTACAAGGTTTGTACTTTCATGTCCATGTGTGTCCCTACAGTTACCAGTCAAGTTGTAAGATCCCATTTTCCGTATATCTCGCATAGCTACCGTAATTTCCAGGTATTTTTCATAACATCAGGATGTTATGCTAGAATTGTATTGTAGGATAATTGTCTGAAACACAGCCTTAAATGTTTTAGATGGAGACTAACATTTAGGAATAGGACTACAAGATTTATACTTTCATGTCCAAGCGACTGTAATTTGTACTCGACTTTATTATCTTTTACGGCTTGGTGACCGTAATATCACTTCTTTAACGTCATGATATCTGTTTATAAAACGGTAAATGTCTGGCAACATTTACTCCTTAAAATTTGCCGTAAGCAAATTTTCAATATTTAACTTAGCCGGTGATTATATAAGCTGCAGCTCTGCTGCTCGACAGAAAACTCTACGTTAAAAATCCGCCAGCGATCGCTATGCAGGTAGGGGGTGTACTTCAACAGCGCCATCTGTCGTGCAGGTACTCAGTACTCATTGTAAACAAAGAACTCAATTTTCTCTCTGTCGTGCCACCGGCAAGACCTACTAATTCGCTGTTGCTAACTGGATTGGTTTTCACAACTATTTGGTGAAGTACACGTTTCTAGTTTTGAACTTTCGCTGTGCAGGCTTTCTCTTCAATAAATCCTTGCATTCTTTTTTTGATATCGGATTATTTGTTGATGACTTTGGATAGTTTTTGAATTCCCCTTTGACCAATTCAAAATGGCTGACCTTTCTCAAGTCCCTAAATTCAGGAAGTGTAATGCTAGGGACTGTTCAAGGCGTCTTCCGAAGGCCTCTATCGATCCTCACACCGTTTGTTCCAATTGTCGGGATAAAACCTGTCAATTGGAAGATCGATGTGAGGAATGCGTTGGGCTTTCGGAATTCGATTTTATCGAATTCCAGAAATATACACGTAGGCTAGAGAGAGATAGAGTCAGGAGAAGTTCATCTCGTTCCGTTGATTTTTCCTCTCCTCATGCCCCACAACCTATTCCTTCCCCTGTAGTGATTGCTCCTAATCCCCCTTCTGGCACTCAGGAACCTTCGATGGCAGATATGATGCGTGCCATCCAAGCTCTGGGTGAGAGAGTCGAGTGCTTGGCTAGTGACCGTAACCAGCTCATGACGGACGTCAAGGAGCTGAAGTGTAAGAGTGCAGTGGGAAGTGATAAAGTGAGTGATAGTGTTGTGGATAGTGTTGCGTTTGAGGGTTCGTCTGTTCGTGCCTGTCGTCCTCCTAGTCCGGGACCTCTTGCAAGCTCCCAAGTCCAGGGGAGAAGCAATGTCGTACGACCAAAGGGTTCGAGAGGCTTTAATCAGCGAACAGACGTTCCCTCCGTGGTTTCGGGCGTATCTACCCAAGATTGCCCCACCCACACAGAGACGAGAGAGCCCATTTATTCCTCGTCTGCGGAAGAGGTTTCTCGTAAAAAACCATGGACCAAGGTCTCACGACCTCTTAAGCGCAAGCCGGTCCCTTCCGCGCAAGTCCAACGGCCCAGTTGTAGCCACTGGGTCAGTTCGGACTCGCTGCAGTCTTCCGATGACTGCTCACCTCCTAAGAGAGGCAAAGCGGTACCGCCTCAGGCAGTCACACCGTCTGTCGCCGCACCTGCTCCTGTAGACCCTAAGTGGTCTTTGCTGCAGACCATGCAGTATCAGTTAACGTCTCAGATGCAGGACTTTCATGCGGAGAAGGTTGAAGCTGCACCAACCTCTTGCCTACAACCAACCACGGTTGTGCGTCCTGTGGACGCTGAGGCAACCTTCTTGCGCACTCCAGCTGAGAGAGTCCCGCCACCCATGCGTTCCAGTGTACCCTGCCAGCCACATGTTGACGTTCAGCGACGCACGGAACCTTCCGTTGATGTTCGCGAGGTACAACAACCGTCAAAGTTGTTTTGTTTTGACGCGGTGCTTCAACCTCCGCAACCCAGTGTGGTTGCCTCTGCTCGCCCACATCAGACTAGACAGTCTGGAGTAGACGCTGTGCGTCCCCGCGCTGCTATGGTTGTTGCCAGCTCACAGACTGGGCAACAGTTCCATGACGTTGCGTCCGGTTCAGTCACGCGTGCACCCGTGCGACCGGACTCAGCTGACCAGCCGATACCTACTCCTTTGCCGCTTCCTCCTCAATTCTCGGATGATGGACTCTCTGATGATGACGATGCGGCACACGTTGATGAACCACATTCGGACCTTGACGAACCCAAGACCACGCAACCCTCTTTGGACTTTAGAAAAGTTCTTGCTCTGTTCAAAGAGATGTATCCGGACCAGTTTGTGTCTGTGGCTCCACGCTCTCCTCCGTCAGAGTTTGCGTTAGGTACGCAGTCATCCTCGCCTGCCTTTACGAAACTCGTCCTCGCACGCTCGTCCAAGAGAGCTTTACGAGTTTTAGGAGATTGGATGCAGTCCAAAAAGAGTCTAGGGAAGACAGCCTTTACGTTTCCCCCTGCTAAACTCTCTTCCAGATCGAGCGTCTGGTATGCCACGGGAGAAGTTCTCGGCTTGGGAGTTCCTGCCTCTGCCCAGGGCGACTTCTCAAGTCTTGTAGACTCTCCCCGCAGGCTAGCCATGAGACGCTCTAAGATATGCTGGTCACCTTCGGACCTAGACCATCTGTTGAAAGGAGTATTTAGAGCCTTCGAGGTCTTCAACTTTTTGGACTGGTGTCTGGGAGCTTTGAGCAGGAAGATCTCCCCTTCTGACAAGGAATCTTCCTTGCTCATCATGTCCTGCATGGACAAGGCCATACGTGACGGATCTAGTGAGCTTGCTGCTTCGTTCGTATCCGGGGTCCTCAAGAAGCGTGAGAACCTTTGCTCTTTCCTGTCAGCTGGAGTGACACCGTGTCAAAGATCAGAACTTCTGTTTGCTCCTCTCTCTAAGTGCCTTTTTCCAGAGGACTTGATTAAGGAGATTGCTGCTTCTTTGATTCAGAAGGACACCCATGACCTGGTTGCGTCCTCTGCCCGCAAAGCCACCCCTTTGCCTACCTTGTCAAGACCCAGGATGGACACTCCAGCGTCCAGATTTATTCCGCCCTTTCGTGGCAGAGCCTCCAACAGAGGAGGTGCTCGTGCCGAAGGGAGACGTGGGAAGAAGAAAGGAACCAAGTCCTTTAAAGGCAGAGTCTGACTGCCACCTTCTTCAGACAGCAGTGGGAGCCAGACTCAAGAAATTCTGGCAGACCTGGGAGAAGAGAGGCGCAGATGCACAATCTGTGAAGTTGCTCAGAGAGGGGTACAAGATCCCGTTTGTACGAAAACCCCCTCTAGCAACGTCTCCCATCGATCTCTCTCCCAGGTACAGAGAGGAAGACAAGAGACGAGCATTGAAACAGGAGGTGTCTCTCTTGCTAGAAAAGGGAGCGGTAGTCAAAGTCCTGGACCATCAATCCCCGGGCTTCTACAACCGTCTCTTCTTAGTGGTAAAGAAGACAGGAGGGTGGAGGCCGGTGCTAGACGTCAGTGCGCTGAATGTCTTTGTCACAAAGCAGACGTTCGCCATGGAGACCACAAAGTCCGTTCTAGCAGCGGTCAGAAAGGAAGACTGGATGGTCTCTTTAGACCTAAGGGACGCATACTTTCACGTCCCCATCCACCCAGACTCCCAACCTTTTCTGAGATTCGTTTACGAAAAGGTTGTCTACCAGTTTCAAGCCCTGTGCTTTGGCCTAAGCACAGCTCCTCTTGTGTTTACGAGGCTGATGAGGAATATAGCCAAATTCCTTCATTTAGCGGACATCAGAGCCTCCCTCTATTTGGACGACTGGCTTCTAAGAGCTTCTTCCAGTCGTCGCTGTCTGAAGGATCTAAAGTGGACTCTAGATCTGACCAAGGAATTGGGTCTCCTGGTCAATATGGAAAAGTCTTAACTGGTCCCATCCCAAACTATTGTGTATTTAGGGATGGAGATTCACAGTCAAGCTTTTCGGGCTTTTCCGTCGGCCCCCAGAACAAGTCAAGCCCAGTTATGCATCCAGAACATGCTGAAGAAGGAACGATGTTCAGTCAGACAGTGGATGAGTCTGATAGGGACACTATATCATCCCTGGAACAGTTCGTTTCGTTAGGAAGACTACACCTCCGTCCTCTTCAATATCACCTAGCTGTTTACTGGAAAAAGGACAAGACGCTAGAAGCGGTCTCGATCCCCATTTCCGAGAAGATGTAGTCTTCCCTGACTTGGTGGAAGGACAGTATCAGCCTCAGAGAGGGTCTGCCCCTGGCTGTTCAGACTCCCAACCACGTTCTCTTCTCGGACGCATCGGACACGGGCTGGGGCGTGACATTAGACGGTTGGGAATGCTCGGGAACTTGGAACTCGAGTCAAAGAACATTGCATATCAACTGCAAGGAGCTACTGGCAGTTCATCTGGCCTTGAAAAGCTTCAAGTCTCTCCTTCAAGGCAAAGTGGTGGAGGTGAACTCGGACAACACCACGGCTTTGGCGTACATCTCCAAGCAAGGAGGGACCCACTCTATGACGTTGTACGAGATCGCAAGGGACCTCCTCACCTGGTCAAAAGATCTAAACATTTCTCTAGTAACGAGGTTCATCCAAGGCAACTTGAATGTCATGGCAGATTGCCTCAGTCGGAAAGGACAAATCATTCCAACAGAATGGACCCTACCCAAGGATGTGTGCAAGAGACTGTGGGCCACATGGGGCCAGCCTACCATAGATCTCTTCGCAACCTCGATGACCAAGAGGCTCCCAATATATTGCTCACCAATCCCGGACCCAGCAGCAGTTCATATAGATGCCTTTCTACTGGATTGGTCACATCTAGACCTATATGCATTCCCCCCGTTCAAGATTGTCAACAAGGTACTGCAGAAGTTTGCCTCTCACGAAGGGACAAGGTTGACGTTAGTTGTTCCCCTCTGGCCCGCGAGAGAATGGTTCACCGAGGTACTTCGATGGCTAGTGGACGTTCCCAGAACTCTTCCTCTAAGGGTGGACCTTCTACGTCAGCCACACGTAAAGAAGGTACACCAAGGCCTCCACGCTCTTCGTCTGACTGCCTTCAGACTATCGAAAGACTCTCGAGAGCTAGAGGCTTTTCGAAGGAGGCAGCCAGGGCGATTGCTAGAGCAAGGAGGACATCCACTCTTAGAGTCTACCAGTCGAAGTGGGAAGTCTTCCGAAACTGGTGCAAGTCAGTATCAGTATCCTCGACCAGTACCTCTGTAACTCAAATAGCTGACTTCCTTTTATACCTGAGGAAAGAAAGATCTCTTTCAGCTCCCACTATCAAGGGTTACAGAAGCATGTTGGCATCAGTCTTCCGTCACAGAGGCTTAGATCTTTCCAACAACAAAGATCTACAGGACCTCCTTAAGTCTTTTGAGACCACGAAGGAGCGTCGTTTGGCTACACCTGGTTGGAATTTAGACGTGGTACTAAGATTCCTAATGTCAGAAAGGTTCGAGCCACTACAATCAGCCTCCTTTAAAGATCTCACTTTAAGGATCTTTTCCTGGTTTGCTTAGCCACAGCTAAAAGAGTCAGTGAGATTCACGCCTTCAGCAGGAACATCGGATTTTCATCTGAAACGGCTACATGTTCTTTACAACTTGGTTTTCTAGCCAAAAACGAGCTACCTTCTCGTCCTTGGCCGAAATCGTTCGATATTCCAAGCCTATCAAATATGGTTGGAAATGAACTAGAAAGAGTCTTATGCCCTGTTAGAGCTCTTAAGTTCTATTTAAGACGAACTAAACCTTTACGAGGACAGTCAGAAGCTTTATGGTGTTCTGTTAAGAAACCATCTTTGCCTATGTCAAAGAATGCCTTATCCTATTTTATCAGACTGTTAATACGAGAAGCTCATTCCCATCTGAGTGAGGAAGACCAAGCTTTGCTGAAGGTAAGGACACATGAAGTTAGAGCTGTCGCAACTTCAGTGGCCTTTAAACAAAATAGATCTCTGCGAAGCATAATGGACGCAACCTATTGGAGAAGCAAGTCAGTGTTCGCGTCTTTTTATCTTAAAGATGTCCAGTCTCTTTACGAGAACTGCTACACTCTGGGACCATTCGTAGCAGCGAGTGCAGTAGTGGGTGAGGTTCAACCACTACATTCCCCTAATTCCATAACCTTTTTAATCTTTCTCTTGAAATTTTTTTATTATTGTTTTTGGGTTGTCCGGAAGGCTAAGAAGCCTTTCGCATCCTGGTTGATTTGGCGGGTGGTCAAATTCTTTTCTTGAGAAGCGCCTAGATTAGAGGTTTTGATGAGGTCCTGTAGTATGGGTTGCAACCCTTGATACTTCAGCTCCTAGTGGTCGCTCAGCATCCTAAGAGGATCGCGAGGCTCCGTAAGGAAGACGTACTTAAAAAGGCAGAGTAATTGTTCAAGTCGACTTCCTTACCAGGTACTTATTTATTTTATGTTTGTTATATTGATAACTGCTAAAATGAAATAAAAAATCCTTAGCTCATAATAATGTAAACATTTATTGCTGGTCTCTACCCACCCCCCTGGGTGTGAATCAGCTTATATAATCACCGGCTAAGTTAAATATTGAAAAATGTTATTTTTATAATAAAATAAATTTTTTAATATACTTACCCGGTGATTATATATTAAAGGACCCTCCCTTCCTCCCCAATAGAGACGCAGTGGACCGAGGAGAAAATTGAGTTCTTTGTTTACAATGAGTACTGAGTACCTGCACGACAGATGGCGCTGTTGAAGTACACCCCCTACCTGCATAGCGATCGCTGGCGGATTTTTAACGTAGAGTTTTCTGTCGAGCAGCAGAGCTGCAACTTATATAATCACCGGGTAAGTATATTCAAAAATTTATTTTATTATAAAAATAACATTTTTAAAGCGTAGGTCATTTGAACTATAAGAGTATTTAGCGAATATCGCGCCAAAATTCCCGGAAGCCGCCATTAAGCTGAACACATGCAGTATTCTCTCCGCGCTATTTTCTTTTTTCTTCGTAATATTGGCAACGACTCTTTCAATCCACAACGGGCTAATAGCTCCAGTTACCTCCACTCCTAAATCCAAAGGCAATCGTCTGTGCTTTTCTTTTTTCTTCGTAATAATGGCAACGAATCTTTCAATCCACAACGGGCTAATAGCTCCAGTTACCTCCACTCCTAAATCCAAAGGCAATCGTCTGTGCTTTTCTTTTTTCTTCGTAATATTGGCAACGAATCTTTCAATCCACATCGGGCTAATAGCTCCAGTTACCTCCACTCCTAAATCCAAAGGCAATCGTCTGTGCTTTTCTTTTTTCTTCGTAATAATGGCAACGAATCTTTCAATCCACAACGGGCTAATAGCTCCAGTTACCTCCACTCCTAAATCCAAAGGCAATCGTCTGTGCTTTTCTTTTTTCTTCGTAATATTGGCAACGAATCTTTCAATCCACATCGGGCTAATAGCTCCAGTTACCTCCACTCCTAAATCCAAAGGCAATCGTCTGTGCTTTTCTTTTTTCTTCGTAATATTGGCAACGAATCTTTCAATCCACATCGGGCTAATAGCTCCAGTTACCTCCACTCCTAAATCCAAAGGCAATCGTCTGTGCTTTTCTTTTTTCTTCGTAATAATGGCAACGAATCTTTCAATCCACAACGGGCTAATAGCTCCAGTTACCTCCACTCCTAAATCCAAAGGCAATCGTCTGTGCTTTTCTTTTTTCTTCGTAATATTGGCAACGAATCTTTCAATCCACATCGGGCTAATAGCTCCAGTTACCTCCACTCCTAAATCCAAAGGCAATCGTCTGTGCTTTTCTTTTTTCTTCGTAATAATGGCAACGAATCTTTCAATCCACAACGGGCTAATAGCTCCAGTTACCTCCACTCCTAAATCCAAAGGCAATCGTCTGTGCTTTTCTTTTTTCTTCGTAATAATGGCAACGAATCTTTCAATCCACAACGGGCTAATAGCTCCAGTTACCTCCACTCCTAAATCCAAAGGCAATCGTCTGTGCTTTTCTTTTTTCTTCGTAATAATGGCAACGAATCTTTCAATCCACAACGGGCTAATAGCTCCAGTTACCTCCACTCCTAAATCCAAAGGCAATCGTCTGTGCTTTTCTTTTTTCTTCGTAATAATGGCAACGAATCTTTCAATCCACAACGGGCTAATAGCTCCAGTTACCTCCACTCCTAAATCCAAAGGCAATCGTCTGTTCGCATATGAATATGACTAGCTGACCGTTCGTGTCCTCAAGAATAAATTGAAGAAAGACTTTCAGTAACATGTTCATACATAGCAAGGTTTTGGGATTCTCTATCTTTCAAAAGGAACTGAATATATCTTTCACAGTCGCTGGCTTCTCTCATTTAGAGATGGGCACTTCAGAAAGTCAGAGGAGGACAATATAATAAGTTCTTAGATCCTCTGATCATTGCCTATTTTAGAGATGGAGGAGAAATATCTTCTTTGATAACCCTTTTACCCCCAAAGGACGTACTGGTACGTTTCACAAAACCCATCCCTTTACTGTACCCCCATGGACGTACCGGTACGTCCTTGCAAAAAAATGCTATAAAAAATTTTTTTTTCATATTTTTGATAATTTTTTGAGAAAATTCAGGCATTTTCCAAGAGATTGAGACCAACCTGACCTCTCTATGACAAAAATTAAGGCTGTTAGAGCAATTTAAAAAAAATATACTGCAAAATGTGCTGGGAAAAAAATAACCCCCTGGGGGTTAAGGGTTGGAAATTTCCAAATAGCCTGGGGGTAAAAGGGTTAAGGGCTGCTTTTATAGTCCTATACTGCATGGGAATCCTACTCTACAGGACCTTAACCCTTTTACCCCCAAGCTCTTTGGAAATTTCCAACCCTTAACCCCCAGGGGTTATTTTTTTCCCAGCACATTTTGCAGTATATTTTTTTTAAATTGCTCTAACAGCCTTAATTTTTGTCATGGAGAGGTCAGGTTGGTCTCAATCTCTTGGAAAATGCCTGAATTTTCTCAAAAAAATTATCAAAAATATGAAAAAAAAATTTTTATAGCATTTTTATGCAAGGACGTACCGGTACGTCCATGGGGGTAAAGGGATGAGTTTTGTGAAACGTGCCAGTACGTCCTTTGGGGGTAAAAGGGTTAACAAAGAAGATATTTCTCCTCCATCTCTAAAATAGGCAGTGAGCAGAGGTTCTAGGAACTTGTTATATTGTCCTCCTCTGACTTTCTGAATTTTCCATCTCTAAATGAAAGAAGCCAGGTAGTGTGAAAAACATATTCTGTTCCTTTTGGCTAATTGAGTACAGTATCCCAAAACCTAGCTATGTATGAACATGATACTGAAACTTCTTCAATCTATTCTCTTGAGGACACAAACGGTCAGTTAGTCATCTTCATATGTGCACAGACGATTGCCTTTGGATTTAGTGGAGGTAACTGGAGCTATTAGCCTCATGAATACTTGACTGGTTACTGTAAGGACACACATGAACATGAAAGTATAAATCTTGTAGTCCTATTCCTAAATGTTAGTCTCCATCTAAAACATTTAAGGCTGCGTTTCAGACAATTATCCTATAATACAATTTTAGCTTAAGATATTGTAAATATTGGCAATCTATCGCTGAAACATGTACTGTATGTCGTTGCCACTGAGCTGGAGGATGGATCAAAAACTAAATTTTGGAGTGCTTTCTTATCGGCCCGGGATGACAATACGAAAGCGCTCCGTAAAAATCTTATATTTCCTTCTCTATCTGATGATGTCAGCTTATCGACACACAAATTCCATCACTAGATACATACGAAGCAATACAGACAAGAGAGCTCCCCCTTCACCAATATAGTTCATTCACTATGATTCCAATTAGCTGACTGCCTCCTCCGACTATCTCTCTCTCTCTAACAGCAACAACTCATGACCCTGACGTCACTGTGACGTCACGTTTCTTCAATTATCCCTAGGCGTAAAATGAGCAGGAATAACAATGATTGTCATTGTCTATGACAACTTTGAGGAGGAGAAAAGGGAGACAAACAACTAGAAGCCAAAGAGATAAAGTGGGTAGTTCATCACTCTGTGAGTATATATACAGGTGGCTGGTACCAGTAGCCACCCCCTACTCAGGCTCTGGGTAAGGTTGCCACCTCGCACCAAAAAGTTTAATTGGCTATCTTCCAGCTTTGCCAAAAGATATATCCATATTTAAATAAATGAAGATTTGTATTAGTTAGGGGAAAATACAAATTATCTACGAATTTTTCATATTTACTTGTGCTTATCATAAACAAATCTCTTCTTGTTTTTCTCACAATCTTCTCTATATATTTATACAGTACAGTATATCCATCCTTTCTAATAAAGGGATTTTGACAAAGGAAAAATCTATTTCTATGAAAACGAACGCGTTTGGATATCACGATGCTAGAAGAGGAATGGTGGGAGATGCGTGGATGGTGGTGGTGGTGGGGGGCAGTAGCCGGGGTAGCGGGCAGTAGTCGGATGTAGAACAGCACCTTGTAGTACATATACCAAGGCCCTTCCCCCAATTTTGGCGGGTAGCCGACATCAACAAATGAAACAAAAACAAAAAAGGGGACCTCTACTCTCTACGTTCCTCCCAGCTTAACAAGGGACTCAACCGAGTTCAGCTGGTACTACTAGGGGGCCACAGCCCACCCTCCCCTGTTATCCACCACAGATGAAGCTTCATAATGCTGAATTCCCCTAATGCTGCTACCTCCGCGGTCATCTAAGGCATCGGAGGCAGCAGCAGGGCTTACCGGAACTGCGTCACAATCGCTCGCCATTCATTCCCATTTCTAGTACGCTCTCTTGCCTCTCTCACATCTATCCTCCTATCACCCAGAGCTTCCTTCACTCCATCCATCCACCCAAACCTTGGCCTTCCTCTTGTACTTCTTAAATAATAAAAAGAAAACCTCTAACTAATCATGTTCCTCCAGCTTACAGACAATACTGTAATGTAGATATATTGAGTCTGTTCATCTAGTACGGTTTATTATAAAACCCATTGCTATAGTCACTAAATCGTTTAATTTAGTCTAAAGGAATCTATTTTTGAGTGAATTTCCATACATAAGTGGATTGGAATTACAGTATATGTAAATGTCTTTTATATAGGTAGTAGGTTGGCCAGGGCACCAGCCGCCCGTTGAGATACTACCGCTAGAGAGTTAGGGGGTCCTTTGACTGGCCAGACAGTACCATATTGGATCCTTCTCTCTGGTTACGGTTCTTTCCCTTTGCCTACACATACACCGAATAGTCTGGCCTATTCTTTACAGATTCTCCTCTGTCCTCATACACCTGACAACACTGAGATTACTAAACAATTCTTCTTCACCCAAGGGGTTAACTACGGCAATGTATTTGTTCAGTGGCTACTTTCCTCTTGGTAAGGGTAGAAGAGACTCTTTAGCTATGGTAAGCAGCTCTTCTAGGAGAAGGACACTCCAAAATCAAACCATTGTTCTCTAGTCTTGGGTAGTGCTATAGCCTCTGTACCATGGCCTTCCACTGTCTTGGGTTAGAGTTCTCTTGCTTGAGGGTACACTCAGGCACACAATTGTATCTAGTTTCTCTTTCTCTTGTTTTGTTGAAGTTTTTATTGTTTATATAGGAAATATTTATTTAAATGTTGTTACTATTCTTAAAATATTTTATTTTTCCTTGTTTCCTTTCCTCACTGAGCTATTTTCCCTGTTGGGGCCCCTGGGCTTATAGCATCCTGCTTTTCCAACTAGGGTTGTAGCTTAGCATTTAATAATAATAATAATAATAATAATATGTTCAACATATTGCATTGATTTTATGTAGTTTAAGAAATGTTTTATATTCTTGTTGCCTAAAGGAATATACATACATACATACATATACCAAGGCACTTCCCCCAATTTTGGAGGTTAGCCGACATCAACAAATGAAACAAAACAAAAAAAGGGGACCTCTACTCTCTACGTTCCTCCAGCCTAACAAGGGACTCAACCGAGTTCAGCTGGTACTGCTAGGGTGCCACAGCCCACCCTCCCACCCTCCAGGACGAGGGGGCTGGGAACCCCCTCTCCCATATCTACATCCTGTGAGACATCAACTAAAGGAATATATTCATACTAAAATAGAGCCTGTAGAATGAGGCTTTTAATAAAGATCAATTAAAAAAGTATTTGATTGCATTTTAAAGTTATAAGAATAACAGTTGGCCCACTGGTTGATTTCCTTTGAGAGAACATTTAGTTTTGAATATCTGAAGCTATTGTTTTTTCCCCTCCACAGGGAACTTCCCCAAAGATTATCTCAGAAGTTCAGAGCGTATTTAGGTTCCACTTTTCAAATCTGAGTGACGCATCCATCATGTCTTCGGAAGTTTGCCCGGAAGAGCATATTAATCTTTACGCGAGTTACAGGCTGCTTCTATAGTTTATCATCTCAGAGTGTAAACGAGACTCAAACACTATCACCTTCCATGAACAAGATGATGAACATTGTTGATATTGTTATTGTTGCTACATATATTCGCAAAGGCATAAGTCCTGCTGCTGCCTCCAATGCCTTATATGACTGCGGAGGTAGCAGCAGTAGGGGATTTAGCATTATGAAGCTTCATCTGTGGTGGATAATGTGGGAGGGTGGGCTGTGACACCCTAGCAGTACCAGCTGGACTCGGTTGAGTACCTTGTTAAGCTGGGAGGAACGTAGAGAGTAGAGGTCCCCCTTTTTTGTTTTGTTTCATTGTTGATGTCGGCTACCCCCCAAAATTGGGGGAAGTGCCTTGGTATATGTATGTATATGTATAAGTCCTGTGTGGTAATACCAACCCATTTGATGTCTATTATCATCAACATATGAAATAAGGAAGAAAAAAGCCTAAATTGGAACCCTTGTCATTTTCAAGCTCCAGGATAGTCACGGTTTGTGGAGATAAATCCTTCCTTTCATTAATTTTATTCAAGATGTAGTACTACATACAGTAATTTAAACAGAGTATTAGTTATAAGGAAAGTGAAACAAGTGGATATTAGATCTTTTGCCTTTATTTGGAGCACTCTCAAGCAAATTACATACAAAAGCATAATACAATTTGTCTGCAGATTCAAGTTTTGGTAGATTCCTACCTGTGTCGTTGCTTTCAATTTAGGAAACATTACACTTAAAAAGTGTAACACTTTTTCACCATGTACCATGTTTTCAAGGCCAAACTTCATATCTTCTTTGTCTACATCTTTTCCCACTTCTATGTGGGGTCGATGTTTCTAGTCAGCTTTCTCCATCTACCTCTGTCCCACACCTCATCACCGGTTAATCCCTTTGATCGAAGGTCATCCTTGATACAGTCCACCCACCTTCGCTTTGGTCTCCCTCTCCTTCTCGTTCCCTGTACCTCCATTTCTATCACTCTCTTCCCAATATACTGTTCATCACTTCTCATGACATGACCGTACCACCTCAGTCTACTGTCTTGCATCCAATTTGGGAAACATTACACTTCAAGAGTACAACACTTTTTCAGCATGTAGCCTACCATGTTTTCAAGGCCAAACTTCATATTATGTATATATAATAAAGTATTGGGCCAAGAACACTACCCTGAAGTACACCAGTGGTACATTCCTGTACCCATTCATAGTGGTGCCCTTCAGCAATTCCTCTTTGTATTCAGTTACAAATTGAACATTTTTACTAATAAATGATCTCTTTCATGACCTGTTTGTGTAAGACATAAAACAAAGTCCTCATGATTGTTATGATCAAAATAATAAAATACTTAAGCCAAGACTGATCCTGTGAGCATTAGTAATAATTAAAAGACTGAAAAATCGAGTGCAATGCTCATGACACGAAGAGGTCGAGAATTTTCAACTTTTTGGGCTTCTCTTATGAATTTAGTATATTATACCTAGCCTCTTAAAGTTTATTGTACTAGACTTTGTATTTGTGAAGCATGAAAAGTTGTTTCATAGATTTCTCTTATTTCATTTAGCTAGACTTTATTTGTGTCTTTGAAACATGAGAACCTTCCTCCTTTACGTAGAGGAGATAACACCGGAGCTGGAGAATCTGGCTGTTAAAAGTTTCATGACGAGGTGTAAACAGGTTGCCGGAAGCCTCGGGCTTTTGCTTGCTTACTGAGAAGTCACTTTAATATCTGTAGTGAGAACAAACGTTCTTCCACTGGCCGTAGATTTTGGCGGTTAATTGCTTTCAAGCGTATTTACTTCTGTACTCTTGGACACCTGTTCCCGGTAATGATGCTAATAGCATCTTGAGACATTGTCCTTACGTCTGGGATATGGTTAATTATAGCAAGTCTCACGCAACTCGAACGGGCGGCCAATATGCCGCCCTTAAGTTGGACTTCTCCAAAGTCGTAAGGAACATGTTCTTCCTGAAGCTATGCTGTATCCTTCTTTGGATACACGTGCTCCCGAGCAATGCGTTTCCGACCGACTGCAATTGAATCCATGCTCCCTGACTAGATTAGAATGGTGAATGCCGGACTTTAACCCTTTTACCCCCTAAGGACGTACTGGTACGTTTCACAAAAGCCATCCCTTTACCCCCATGGACGTACCAGTACGTCCTTGCAAAAAATTGCTATAAACATTTTTTTTTTCATATTTTTGATAATTTTTTGAGAAAATTCAGGCATTTTCCAAGAGAATGAGACCAACCTGACCTCTCTATGACAAAAATTAAGCCTGTTAGAACAATTTAAAAAAAAATATACTGCAAAATGTGCTGGGAAAAAAATAACCCCCTGGGGGTTAAGGGGTGGAAATTTCCAAATAGCTTCGGGGTAAAAGGGTTAACTGTAATCAGCTCGCTTTTTAGTGGCTTGAGCTTGCTGAACAACCTCACCCCTGTGGAGAAGACATGCTTAATGCTCAAGAGTGAATTCATGGTCTCGCCTGAGCGCACGTTATCATCGGAACGCTCGCTCTCACGTCATCACCCGATTATGCTATCTCTTTAGAGCATGTGCATATCTTTAGAGCATGTGGTAGCATGGCCGCACGTGCACACCTGAAGGTGCATGTAGGATGAGTAGCCTTGCTAGGTCCCTTGGGGTAGTTTGTAGCACTACGGCCAAGCGTCCTAATTTGCTTATTATCGCTCCGACTGTTATCTTGTATAGAATAAAAACGTTTGGAAATGGTCTACGGATCTTAAATATGTGCTTAAACGCACACTTTTATGTTTTTTGCCGAAAACCCTAAATTACCTGAAAATTTGTGGCTCGAGTTCTTACTCCGGCCACAAATCTTCTCGCTCCCGTAGTAGGTAAGGGGGGGCTCCGGGGGGGGGGGGGGCAAAGCCCCCCTGGGTAAGGATACGGCTTTTAGCATAGGTTAGGTGGGTTTTTTAAGTTAGCTTCTCCCGCCAAAATCGTTTTTAGAACGACGGCCACAGTTCAGAATATTCCAGTTTTCTACGAACTCGATTTTAGAATGACGGCCACAGTCCACCCCACTTTATAATATTCCCATTTTCTATGAATTAAAACGGATCTGGCCGTCCCCCTACAAAGGCTCCGTCCCTTGCATGTGCTCAGCCTATTAGGTGTTTAGAACAGATGGATTGGCTAGCTTCAAGGGCTCACCTTTAGTGTCGCTCATACCAAATGTTGGAAGCGGGTCTCGTCCCTTCACCCTTAAGGTTCTTGCTAAAACCCAGAATACATTTGTTCTCGATTCTAGGATTCATGTGTCTCAGATCGCAAGCCTTAGAGAGGTAAATGACAATCTTGATCGGCTACTTTTGGGTTCTGTGAGGGGCCTTGACCGCTACCTTCAACGTACACAAACAACTCGACCTCACCTGCAGCTCCTTTTCTTCAACCTGAGGAGAGTGAAGAAGGAGGTGAGTAAATACAATCTTCTCTTAGCTGAGGGAAGTCAATTCACCACCCTCACCTCCTGGTCAGGGTAAAACTCATGATGTCAGGGAATAACAATGACCCAGTTATTCCGTAAGGATCCCTGTTGTAGAGGTGCTCCAGGGAGGCGCGTGGAAACTACTGATGATATTTACTGCCCATTACACGCGGAATACAGTAGACACACAGGTCCATCGACGCCTTTATGCTAGGACCTATAGTAGCTACACCGCAGATGGTATAGCTCCCTTGTCTCCTTTAAATGGAAATTTTAACATTGGATTGAGAATGGAGGTTACTTGTTAGACTGGGATGAAAGTGAAGATTGACCAACTCTTTCCTTCGACTGGCCTCTTCCCTTCTGTTGGAGCACAGCATCAAAAACCCTGTCAGGTGGAATCTATTTATTTGCACGCAAGCCCTTCTGTACTTTACCGGTAGCTTTTGTGTTTTAACCAGACAGCCCCATTCATATTCATATGTCTCATGGGTAAAACCATGCAAATCCATTGGTGTAAGTATGTCTTATTTTTACAACACAGATTTTCTGTGTTTGATTTTCTCTTTAGCTATGGTAAGCAGCTCTTCTTGGAGAAGGACGCTCCGAAATCAAACCATTGTTCTCTAGTCTTGGGTAGTGCCATAACCTCTGTACCATGGTCTTCCACTGCCTTGGGTTAGAGTTCGCTTGCTTGAGGGTACACTCGGGCACACTGTTCTCTCTTGTTTCTTCTCCTCTTGTTTTGTTAACGTTTTTATAGTTTATATAGGAAATGTTTATTTCAATATTGTTGCTGTTCTTAAAACCATTAATTTTTTCATTGTTTACTTTCCTCACTGGGCTGTTTTCCCTGTTGGAGCCCTTGGGCTTATAGCATCCTGCTTTTCCAACTAGGGTTGCAGCCTAACAAATAATAATAATAATAATAATAACATCCTTTGTTGCACGGGCCGTGAACCTGCTGATACTGTCAAACCACCGGTGCACTTAAAAGTCCGAGTTCTTGGTAACTCGGGTGGCCTTCCTCCCACCTAAGGAGGAGGTTCCTATGTAAAGAACAAAGGTTTGTATATGACCCAGAGCAAATGACAAATTTGGAGATCATTCATAACTTTTGTAGCTATGTAAACCTGGGTCCTTCACTCATACTTTCCCACCATCACCAAACCCCCTGGAAAGTCAAAGCTGCATTTAACCCTTTTACCCCCAAGGTATTTGGAAATTTCCAACCCTTAACCCCCAGGGGCTTATTTTTTTCCCAGCACATTTTGCAGTATATTTTTTTTAAATTGCTCTAACAGCCTTAATTTTTGTCATATAGAGGTCAGGTTGGTCTCATTCTCTTGGAAAATGCCTGAATTTTCTCAAAAAATTATCAAAAATATGAAAAAAAAATTTTTATAGCATTTTTTTGCAAGGACGTACTGGTACGTCCATGGGGGTAAAGGGATGGCTTTTGTGAAACGTACCAGTACGTCCTTTGGGGTTAAAAGGGTTAAAAGTGACTACTCAGTGGGCAAGCAGAGGGTTGGCGCTTCCCCACTCCCAGCGAGGTAATTGCCGGCCACCTGTTTACACCTCGTCATAAAAGTTTTAACTGCTGTGGTTTCCAGCTTTGCCACTATCTCCTCTGTGTAAAAGACTCAGGGTTGTATAACTTTGATGTACTGAGATATGGAGAGCGTCGAGATGATATCACGACGCGACCAGAGAACTTACTGAAGGTCGAGACCCAAGCTAACATGCGGCCTGCCTCGAGATTGCCCTCAGGGCACGTATCCATCTGCATAGGCCTATCACCACAGAAAACGGGAGTAGGGTAAACTACAAAAAACTCTGGTCGGTTGAGAGGAGGTTCCAGGTAACTCTTAAGAAAGTAGTTCTCGGTAAGTATGTTAGGAAAAATACAAATTACCAATAATTTGTGATATTAATGTTATTTTGAGTCTAAAGTTGAGGGTTTCTTCCAGGTTTAGATGAATTGGAAGGATAAAAATGGCCCAGTCACACCATTCCAAAGGAGCCAATATTTCGGAACTTTGCTAGTAGTACTTAAGGCCTCCCTCCGTGCGTGTCGAGCTGTCCAAGAGTTACTCCCATGACAAGCGTGGTGCTTTTCTTTTATCTCTAAAAGGAAAATTCAAGTACGGTACTGTATCTGACGAATATTGGGTTACTGAGTGTATTCTATAACTATAGTCAATTTCTTTTAGCGATGCAGATTGGCACCGACTCGCAGCGCTGCCCTTTTAGCTCGGAAAAGTTTCCTGATCGCTGATTGGTTGGACGAGATAATTCTAACCAATCAGCGATCAGGAAACTTTTCCGAGCTAAAAGGGCACCGCCGCGTGTCGGTGCATAATTCTAACCAATCAGCGATCAGGAAACTTTTCCGAGCTAAAAGGGCACCGCCGCGAGTCGGTGCAAATCTGCCTCGATAAAAGAAATGGACTATAGTACATCTTCCTGTTGGGTAATATTTACTTAAGTTGGTATTTTTTCTTAACCTTTTGAGCCCCATGCCCTCTCTTTGGACAGTACTTAAACTTCTTTTAGCATAAAAACTATACAAAATAGGACTTTAAAATATTTATTATCTTATAGCAGAGTCATTTTACTTACCAATGGTATATAATTTTATATTTTTCAATATTAAACTTACCCGATAATCATGTAGCTGTCAACTCCGTTGCCCGACAGAATTCTATGGAGGGATACGCCAGCTATCACAATACTAGAAGGGGGTGTACTTACCAGCGCCACCTGTGGCCAGGTACTCAAGTACTTCTTGTTGACACCTCCTCAATTATTCCTCTGTCGTGCTTCCGGCAAGACGTTCGGGGATACGCTTATGTTCTTGGAGTATTTTCACGACTTTGGTGAAGTATTTCTCTTTGATTTCGGCTGTCGCTTTACTGGAAACTTCTATATTAGCTTAGTTAGCTTTTGGAATTAATTTGATTAATTATGGTGACGAAGAGAGTATGAACTCTCTTTCACCTTTAAATGGCCGACCCTTCCCTTAGACGGAAGTGTTGGTGTCTAAGAGAGTATAGACTCTCTTTCTTAATTTTGCTTAACAAAAGTTATAGATTTATTTTATATCTCTCCGCCTCTTATAGGCCTCTTCGATTAACTTCCTTTTATTATAAACTTATTAAAATTAATTTTTATATTTGTTTATATTCGACCTTCCTAATAGTAGGCGGTCTTTTCTTGGTACCGAAGTTAATTAACATTGAGCCCGTCATTTTGGTTTTACCTGTTAACATATTATGCTATTTTAATGTCTTTGAAAGAATTTCTTTGATAGTCTCGTACTGTTTTCAAAGTTGAACTAACGTTTTGTTTTGTCTCTGCAGTTGTTGACGTTCAGAACGTTCAACTTGCGCTCTATCGTTACGATAGAGAAAGAATTTTCACGGTTTCACGTTGCAGTAAGAGTAACCGTGTCTAGCGTTTTGTTCATTCTTTCTTAACTTAATGGTTTTAATCCTAATAAAGGAACTTTTCATTTTGGGAAATATTTCAGTTTTTTCCTTTAACAATTATATGTTTTAACGATATATATGATTGGGCTCTTCTCTCAGATTCTAAGTAGAGAGAGAGAGAGAGAGAGAGATAGAGACGGAGGGAGAAAGAGGAGGATAAACGTTTCATTCAAGCGAGTAACGTTGTTATCGTTTTTGCTCTTCTCCCTAGTCTCTTTAGGGGAAGAAGGTAAACGTTTCTAGAGTGATCTAGTGTTTAGTCTCTTTCCAGCCACTGAATTATCTATCTTTCATTAGATTTTTCTGTTACATTGTAATTCTGTTTTCGCAATTACTAACTTTTGAGAAAGGATAGAATTGCGTGTTTCAGGTACAAACCACTTAAAGTTTCGAGTTCAGTGAAATAAGTGCAAACAGAAAATCAAAGTGATAAGTGATTAGCGCAAATTGTGTCAGTGTTGTGCGTGAGGGTACTTCTGTGCGCGCCAGTCGTCCTCCCAGTCCGGGACCTCTTGCAAGCTCCCAAGCCCAGGGGAGAAGCAATGTCGAAGGACAAAAGGGTTCAGCAGGCCTTGATCGGCGCACAGAAGTATCCTCGGTGGTTGTGGGCGTGTCTTACCGAGACCGTCACTCCCACCCGCAGACGATTGAGCCCTTATTTTGCTCGTCTGCAGAAGAAATTTAGGGGAGAAAACGCTGGTCTCAGGTCTCAAGACCTCTTAAACGTAAAGTCCAGACCTATGCCAGACGTACGAAGTTAGAGTTCATCAACCCGGATGCAGTCATTGGGTTAGCTCTGACTCTCCTCAGTCATCTGTTGAATGCACTCCGCCTAAGAGGAGTAAGGTTCTGCCGCAACAGATCTCTGCTGTTAAGGCTTTACCTCAGCAGACCTTAGTGTCTGCCGACCCCAAGTTGACTCTACTGCAATCCATGCAGTCATAACTTTCGGTCTTGATGCGTGAGTGTCGGGCTGAGAGTGTTGCGCCTCCGCCTCCGCCTACACTCCCTCCACCTGCGCTCGCTCCGCCTGCGCTCGCTCCGCCTGCGCTCGCTCCGCCTGATCGCAGTACCACCTGCCAGGCGTACGATGTTGAGCCACGTTCTGAGTTTGCTGTTCCCAGTGGTGTTCAGCCTCCGCCTTCCTTAAGGCAACCTTTACAATGGGATCAGGAGGATTATACCTCTCTTCCTCCGCCTCCACTTGCTGCTCCACCAGTGATGCAACTCTCGGTTGAGGTACAACAACCTCTCCCGTCCATGAGTCAGTCTCCTCAGCTCTCGCTGCAGCGAGCTCAACCCTCCACAAGGCAAGCACCACTACACCTTAGCCTTGCGCCTCAGGAGCCTCAGCTTGCGAGACATTTACCTTGTTCTGCGCAGCCTCTACCTCATCGCGCTCCGCTCACACCACAGGAACAGGAACTTGCTACTCCGCTTCCGCCCACCGCTCAGCAAGCGCAACCCTTGGGTTCAACCACTCATGCTAGGAGTCAGCCTCCTCCACCCATGCGCCTACCTTCTGCTACTTCCTTTGATCAGCCTTTGCAGACTGAGCCTCAGGTGTTCCCTCAACAGAGTCTTGAAGAGGAAACCACAACTATTGTTGTTCCAGCTCGTTCTGACTCTGCTGTTCAGCATACCTTACCTCCATTTTCAAACCTTATGATAATGGAGGTTATTTGTATTACTTATAAAAATATATTTGTATTCCTTGCAATATATTTTTAACAATATCGCAAAATATGGCAAAAATATGAATCATGAGTTATGAATGTAAGGTAAATATTATGTTGATATTAAAACCCCATGCAAGCATGCATAAAGCACTCTAGCACTGGTCATGGAATTTCTGAGAAATGTTAAACGCCATGCACACGCTCTGCCTACCTTACAGCATGCTCTACATACAGTATGCTCTGCTTACAGCATGCTCTGCATACTACATGCTCTGCATACAGCATGCTCTGCATTCAGCATGCTCTGCATACAACATGCTCTACATACAGCATGCTCTGCATACAGCATGCTCTGCATACAACATGCTCTGCATACAGCATGCTCTGCATTCAGCATGCTCTGCATACAACATGCTCTGCATACAGCATGCTCTGCATTCAGCATGCTCTGCATACAACATGCTCTACATACAGCATGCTCTGCATACAGCATACTCTGCATACAACATGCTCTGCATACCTTACCGCATGCTTCTCAGTCACACATCTTTGGTTGTTGCCAACTCACTAGACTGTCAAGCAGTTTCATAACGTTGCCTTCTAGTCTGCTGCTTTTGCACCAGTGAACCCTCACTGAGAGAACTTAGCTTTTCTAGGATATGGTCCCTGTAGATGAGAAAGTTCTTTTCTCCCTCCTTCTGATATTCCCTTGAGGACTCTGTCATTTGGAGGGAGCCTTTAGCTGCATAGCCTCCTATGGACTTTTATTTAAGCATAACATGCTTCCAGGGAAGGTAATGGTTCCACTTCAGTCGCTAATCCCGTCTGTTACCACACCTTCTCCCATAGACCTTGAGCTGTGTTGCAAGACATGCAGTCCAAGCTTAGTCCTTGTTAGAGGATTTTTTGTTTACGGAGTCAATGTGTCACGGGGAAGACGTTCAACAACCAACAGAAGTGACTTGTTGTGACGCAGTGCGGCAACCTCAGCAACCCGATAAGGAGTTGTCTGTACGACCCAGACAGTCTAGACAGATTCGGGTTGTCACTGTACTTCCTCGCTTGCCCATGATTGACAGTTCACAGACTGTGCAGCAGTACCATGATCTTGTGTCCGGCTCCGTCAGACGACTGGCTTTTAAGAGCTCCCACAAGTCGTCGCTGTCTGGAGATTTTCAAATGGACTATGGATCTGACCAAGGAACTGGGCCTCCTGGTCAATTTTGAGGAGTCTCAGCTCGTTCCATCCCAGACCATTGTCTCCTTGGGTATGGATCTTCAGAGTCGAGCTTTTCGGACTTTTCCGTCGGCCCCAAGGATCTTCCAAGCCCTAGAATGCATCCAGAGCATGCTGAGAAGGAACCGATGCTCAGTCAGGTAGTGGATGAGTCTAACAGGGACACTTTCATCGCTGGCCCTGTTCATCGTGTTAGGGAGACTCCACCTCCCCTCCCTTCAGTATCATCTAGCTGCTCACTGGATAAAGGACATGACGCTAGAGACGGTCTCAGTTCCTGTTTCCGAAGAGAGGAGGTCTTCTCTCGCGTGGTGTAAGAACAGCTTTCTTCTCAAGGAAGTCTACCTTTGGCTGTTCAGAAACACGACCGCCGTCTCCTCTCGGACGCATCAGACACGGGCTGGGGTGCGACTTTGGACGGACAAGAATGCTCGGGAACATGGAATCAGGAGCAAAGGACACTTCACATCAATTGCAAGGAGTTGTTGGCGGTTATTCTGGCCTTGATAAACTTCAAGTCCCTCCAGCTTAACAAAGTGGTGGAGGTGGACTCTGACAACACCACAGCCCTGGCTTACATCTTCAAGCAGGGAGGGACTCTTTCGTGGAAGTTATTCTAGATCGCAAGGGACCTACTCATCTGGTCTAAAGATCGAAAGCTAACTGGTAACGAGGTTCATTCAGGGCGGTATGAATGTCATGGCAGATCACCTCAGACGGAAGGGTCAGGTCATCCCCACAGAGTGGACCCTTCTCAAGAATGTTTGCAGCAGACTTTGGGCCCTGTGGGGTCAGCCAACCATAGATCTGTTCACTACCTCGATAACCTAGAGACTCCTGTTGTATTGTTCTCCGATTCCAGACCCAGCAGCAGTTCACGTGGATGCTTTTCTGCTGGATTGGTTCCATCTCGACCTGTATGCATTCCTGCCGTTCAAGATTGTCAACAGGGTACTTCGGAAGTTCTCCTCTCACAAAGGGACACGGCTGACGTTGGGTGGCTCCGCTCTGGCCCGCGAGAGAATGGTTCTTAGAGGTACTGCAATGGCTGGTCGACATTCCCAGGACTCTTCCTCTAAGAGTGAACCTTCTAAGTCTACCTCACGTAAAGAAGGTACACCCAATCCTCCACGCTCTTCGTCTGACTGCCTTCAGACTTTCGAAAGACTCTCAAGAGCTAGGGGCTTTTCAAAGGAGGCAGCCAGAGCGATTGCCAAAGCAAGGAGAACATCCACTCTCAGAATCTATCAGTCTATAGGGGAAGTCTTCCGTAGCTGGTACAAGACCAATGCAGTTTCCTCAACCAGTACCACTGTAACCCAGATTGCTGACTTCCTGTTATATCTAAGGAAAGTAAGATCCCTTTCAGCTCCTACGATCAAGGGTTACAGAAGTATGTTGGCAGCGGTTTTCCGCCACAGAGGCTTGGATCTTTCCACCAACAAAGATCTACAGGACCTCCCTAGGTCTTTTGAGACCTCAAAGGAACGTCGGTTGTCCACTCCAGGCTGGAATCTAGACGTGGTCCTAAGGTTCCTTATGTCATCAAGATTTGAACCTCTCCAATCAGCCTCTTTTTAGGACCTCACATTAAAAACTCTTTTCCTCGTGTGCTTGACAACAGCTAAAAGAGTAAGTGAGATCCACGCCTTCAGCAGGATCATTGTTTTCACATCTGAAACGGCTACATGTTCCTTGCAGCTCGGTTTTTGCTAAACGAGCTTCCTTCACGTCCTTGGCCTAAGTCGTTCGAGATCCCAAGCCTGTCCAACTTGGTGGGGAATGATCTGAAGAGAGTACTTTGCCCAGTTAGAGCTCTTAGGTACTATCTAAAAAGGTCTTAACCTTTACAAGGACAATCAGAAGCCTTATAGTGTGCTATCAAGAAACCTTCTTTTCCAAGTTCTAAGAACTCAGTTTCTTACTATTCAGGCTTCTGATTAGAGAAACACATTCTCATCTGAAGGAAGAAGACCTTGCTTTGCTGAAGGTAAGGACACATGAAGTGGGAGCTGTGGCTACTTCAGTGGCCTTCAAACAGAGCCATTCTCTGCAGAGTGTTATGGATGCAACCTATTGGAGAAGCAAGTCAGTGTTCGCATCATTCTATCTCAAAGATGTCCAGTCTCTTTACGAGTACTGCTACACCCTGGGACCATTCGTAGCAACGAATGCAGTAGTAGGCGAGGGCTCAGCCACTACATTCCCATAATCCCATAACCTTTTAACCTTTCTCTTGAATACTTTTTATGGGTTGTACGGTCGGCTAAGAAGCCTTCCACATCCTTGTTGATTTGGCGGGTGGTCAATTCTTTCTTGAGAAGCGCCGAGGTTAAAGGTTGTGATGAGGTCCTTTAGTATGGGTTGCAGCCCTGTATACTTTAGCACCTTTGAGTTGATTCAGCCTCCCAAGAGGAACGCTGCGCTCAGTAAGGAAGACGATCTTATTAAAGGCAGAGTAACGGTTCAAGTCGACTTCCTTACCAGGTACTTATTATTTCATTGTTATTGTGGATAACTGATTATATGAAATACGGGATACTTAGCTATCCTTTAATCTTGTACACTGGTTTTCACCCACCCCCCTGGGTGTGAATCAGCTACATGATTATCGGGTAAGTTTAATATTGAAAAATGTTATTTTTATTAGTAAAATAAATTTTTGAATATACTTACCCGATAATCATGATTTAATCGACCCTCCCTTCCTCCCCATAGAGAACCAGTGGACCGAGGAATAATTGAGGAGGTGTCAACAAGAAGTACTTGAGTACCTGGCCACAGGTGGCGCTGGTAAGTACACCCCCTTCTAGTATTGTGATAGCTGGCGTATCCCTCCATAGAATTCTGTCGGGCAACGGAGTTGACAGCTACATGATTATCGGGTAAGTATATTCAAAAATTTATTTTACTAATAAAAATAACATATTTTGTGAAATTTTCACATACATTATGTGTATAATGAAAGGAAAAGAAATGAATGGTACAGTAATTACTGGACGCCTAAATGAGTAGAAATAGTTGATGTAGATTACGTCCTTTGGGGTTCGAGGGGTTAATTAGAGCAGTGGTTCCCAACCCTGGGGTCGCGACCCCAATTGGGGTCGGCAAGCAATTTTCTTGGGGTCGTGAAGGCATGATAATAATCTAATGGGTGTTGGCTTATATCATTGGATTAAAAGGATTCAGTAGGCTTTACCAAAAATTTTATATATAAATCTAAAAAAGGAAGGATAGAATGACCATACTCAAACTGAGTTGTTTCCCTTTTTTGCACATACCTTAATGTGGCGATTAACTGGGCCGATCGTTCACATGTACATACATTACATTGCTGTCTATTGGCCTTTCTCAGATCATTTTGTATAGAAAAGGTTTAATAAGAACGATTATCTCTGTGGAGAGCACTTATAGGGTTTATCCATAGATTTAACAAATCTGTATTTTATATCTGGTCCCATCCTGTGTTTTGTATACATACACACACACAAATATATATATATATATATATATATATATATATATATATATATATATATATATATATATATATATATACACATTATATATATATATATATATATATATATATATATATATATATATATATATATATATATATATATATACACCCATATATATAATATATGTGTACGTATATACACACACACACATATATATATATATATATATATATATATATATATATATATATAATATGTGTGTGTACATATATACACACACATATATATATATATATATATATTTATATATATATATATATATATATATATATACACATATAAATATGTATATATATATATATATATATATATATATATATATATGTCTGTTTCTGATAATTTTTGTTAATTAAAAAGATTGCATCTGGTATGTCTGTGTCAATGTGCTACCAGTCGGCTTGAACAAACAATGAATTTGTATTTGGAAATTTATAGGTATGGAGCATTCTTAGGTTCAAGATTGTTATAAATTTCATTATTTAAATTTATATCTGATGTTTATGTTTGTATTTATGTAATAGAAAGTTTTTGATATTTGAAATATCTATTAATTATATTTATCAAAAATTATATTTTAACTCCAAATTAGGAAACTCAAAATAGTCAAATATGCCGAAAATATTGTTGCTTTTAAACCTAAGCTGTAGTAAGACATGTATATATAAGACAGAAATGACATACGAGTCGTTGGTGATTACTTAAAATACAGTTACGTAGTATAGTCTAAAATTCCTTATGTATCTGTGTATATACATGTGTGTGCACTATATATATATATATATATATATATATATATATATATATATATATATATATATATATATATATATATATATATATATATATATATACTATGTATAAGACACATTTGTGTTTATAATTATATGTTTTCATAGCATTTTCCCTCCTATCATCATAGTTATCATTATCAAGTTTTAAATGACTGATTTTAAATTCACCATTAGATACAACTAAAGCTTTGGTGTATTAAAAAAGAAAATAGGAAAATTTCTTGAAATAAAGGGGATTGATGTGGGAAAATGTCGGTGGAATGTGTACCGATGGTGCACCTTCTATTCTAGGTCGTAGATAAGGGTTTCAACAGAAGGTAAAGAATGTTTCTCCAGAAGTTGTTGGAATTCATTGCACGATACATCGTTAAGTATTTTCTCCGTAAACATTGCCAAAGATTTTAAAAGTTATGCAATCAGTTGTTAAAGCAGTTAACTTTATAAAGTCAAATGCATTGAACAACCGCTTGTTTGCTAAAGTGTGTCATAAAAAATGTATTCTAAGTATGAAATTATGTTACAAACTGGAGTTTCTTAGTTGATATGAATAATTGGGCAAAAACTGCATACTTAATAGATTTCTCACAATTTTGAATATTCTTAATCTTCCACTTCAGAAAGAAAAACTAAAGGCCTTCCAAATGAAGTCTGGATCTTTTGGAGTAAATGAAGAAGAAGAAATTTGTGCATGTTTCCCACATTAAATGCATCAGTTGAATAAAATGACACTGATATTCCATTCAAACAGTTTTCAAAGTTTAATCATTTTTCTTCTTTGAGACCTTAAAAGAGGAATTTAGTCAATATTTTCCAGAAAAGCCTCAGTTATCCCACACGTTACCTCAAATAAACCGTTTGAAAATTTTCCTGAAAGATATCCATAGGAGTTTACTGATATTATTAGATCTGACAGTGCCAAAGCTGACTTTGATTCCCTAACAGAGATTCAGTTTTGGATAAAGCAGTTACGTCGACATCCAAATTTGGCTGAAGGTATGCTTAAAATGTTATGCCCTCTTCTTCGACATATGTGTGAAGTGACCTTTTCATTTGTACTTTTAATAAAGTCGAAGCTGAGAACTAATCTCCATGCTGAAGATGAACTACGTTGTGCTTTATCGAAAACATCACTGCGGATTGAGATACTCATATCAATAACATTTTATCATGCAGTGTGACTTGTATAAAGAAATTATATATCATATATAAGTGCTTTTGGTGGTTTTTGCTATTCAATGATAAACAGTGTACTTTAATCAATTATATTCTTTTATCTAAAAAAAAGAGTATACAGGTAGCCTTGATATTTAAGTGGGGTCGCATAAAGTATGGTCAAGCTGAAATGGGGTCACTACTGGAAGAAGGTTGGGAACCACTGAATTAGAGTATAAAGAACATTGAGATAGTTATAGCTAATGATTGTTTAATTTTTTCATCATCATCATCTCCTACGCCTATTGACGCTAAGGGCCTCGATTAGATTTTGCCCGTCGTCAACTTGAGCTTTTAATTCCATACTTCTCCATTAATACTCTCCAACTTCATGCTTCATAGTCCTCAGCCATGTAGGCCTGGGCCTTCCAACTCTTCTAGTACCTTGTGGAGCCCAGTAAAATGTTTCAGTTTTTAGCTGATTTTTCGGGAGTCAAGCAGTTGTGTGGTTCCCAAGTATTTCCCGTAAAGACTATAATAGGGAATCCAATATGACGCGATATACCAAAGAGATGCCTTTTTCCCTGCCGCAGGGCTAGTGTATCAACGTGTAAAGCACGGACTCTGCCCGTATGTGGCGAAACAACGGGTTCCACCCACATCACCTCCAATGCCGAATTCATCTGCTCACTAAAAACACATCAACTGCTGACACTAACACTAAAGAAAACACTTACCTGGAAGTTTGTTTCTCGCCCGGCAACTATCTTTTCTTCAGTTATTGTACAAGAAGGGCATTTTGTTAGACTCCTAATTGACATGTCGATCTACATGTCCAAACCACCTCAACACATTCATATCCACTCTAGCTTTATTCACTTCTTACACTTCTCACCCTAACTACTTCGTTCCTAACTCTATCTAATCGAGATACACCAGCCATACTCCTCTGACACTTCATCTTGAACACATTCAATTTCTGTCTCTCCGTCACTTTCATTCCCAACAACTTCGATCCATACATCACAGTTGGTACAATCACTTTCTCATACAGAACTCTCTTTACAATCATGCCCAACCCTCTATTTTCTACTACTCCTTTAACTGCCCCCAACACTTTGCATCCTTCATTCACTCTCTGACGTACATCTGCTTCCACTCCACCATTTGCTGCAACAACAGACCCCAAGTACTTGAACTGATCCACCTCCTCAAGTAACTCTCCATTCAACATGAAATTCAACCTAACACCACGCTCCCTTCTCGTGCATCTCATAACCTGACTCTTACCGACATTAAGTCTCAACTTCCTTCTCTCACACACCCTCCCAAACTCGGTCACTAAACGACCAAGCTTCTCCGAGTCTGCAACCAATACAGTATCATCTGCAAACAGCAACTGATCCCCCTCCCACCTATGATCATTCTCATCTATCAGTTTCAGTCCTCGACCAAGCGCTCGAGCATTCACCTCTCTCACCACTCCATCAACAAACAAATTGAACAACCATGGTGACATCACACATCCCTGTCGCAGCCCAACTCACTGGAAACCACTAAGTCGCTTCATTAAATCCTAACACACGCTTTACTGCCTTGTATAAACTCTTGCCTGATTGCAGCAACCTTCCACCAATTCCATATAATCTTCTCACATTCCACATCACTTCCCTATCAACTCTATAATAAGCTTTCTCTAGATCAATAAATGCAACATACACTTCCTTACTATTGGCTAAATATTTCTCCCTTACCTGCCTAACTGTAAAAATCTTATCCATACATTCCCTATCTCTTCTAAAACCACCCTGTACTTCTAAGATTGCATTCTCTGTTTTATCCTTAATCCTATTAATTAGCACTCTACCATACACTTTTCCCACCACACTTAACAAACTAATACTCCTCCAATTACAACACGCATGCACATCTCACTTACCTTTGTATAGTAAAACAATACACCACAAACCCAATCTACTGGTACCATTGACAACTTAAAACATGTATTAAACAATATCACCAACCATTCAAGTAGTCACACCCCCTTCCTTTAAACGTCTCAGCCCTCACACTATCCATAGAAGGTGCTTTTGCTGCTCTCATTTCTAGTGCTCTCTTCACTTCATCTCTTGTAATCTCTCTCTCATTCTCATCTCCCATCACCGGCACCTCGACACTTGCAACAGCAATTATATCTGCCTCCCTATTATCCCCAATATTCAGCAACCTTTCAAAATATTCCGCCCACCTTTTCCTTGCCTCCTCTCCTTTTAACAACTTTCCATTTCCATCTTTCACTGTCTCTTCAATTCTCGAACCACCCTTCCTTACTCTCTTCACTTCTTTCCAAAACTTCTTTTTATTTTCTTCATATGAACTACCCAATCCTTGACCCCACCTCAGGTCAGCTACCCTCTTTGCCTCAGCTACCTTACATTTTACTTCCACATTTTTCTCTCTAGATCTTTCATACTTCTCTACACTATTACTCTGCAGCCATTCTTCAAATGCCCTCCTTTTCTCTTCCTCTTTTACCTTCACTCCTTCATTCCACCATTCACTACCCTTCCTCATGCTGCCTCCAACAATAATCTTGCCACACACATCACTTGCAAACCCAACAAAATTTTCTTTTACCAACTTCCACTCTTTCTCTAGATCATCACTTTCTTTCCCTTTTTACCCTGTCATATGCCACTTCCAACCTTTCTTGATATTCACTTTATGCCTGTTTTTTCAACTCTTCAACCTTCACTACCTCCCTTCCCCTTCCCCACTCTTTTGCTACAACTAATTAGCTATACCCCTAAACACGTGCACATCATTCAATCTTCCAAATATCCTTCTTGTTATCGACACCTAATCCATTAATGCCCTTTCTACCACTCTTCCGTTTGCCACTCTTACCCATATATACTTGTTATTATCTTTCTTTTTGATAAAAACCGCAACTTATTACCAGCTCTTGCTCAACACACATATCTACCAGTCTCTCACCACTCTCATTTTCGCTTGGTACGCCATACTTTCCAATGACACCTTCTACTACCCCTGCACTCACTCTGGCATTCAAGTCACCCATCACAAGGACACAATTTCTTCTACGTAGTCCTTCTACACACTTAGTTAATTCATTCCACTCTTCTTTTTTCTCACAACCTAGCCCATGCCCACTAACAGAAGCCCAATATTCCCTACCCAACCTAACCCTTACTCACTACTTTACCTGTCATCCATTCATTCAGCAATAAAGCCACACCCTCTCTTGTTCTTCCTCTTTCAATCCCAGATACTCTACCAGTCACTTCACCAAACATCACCTCAACCTTCCCTTTTATCTTTGTCTCACACAAGGCTAAAATATCCATCCTTCTATTCCTAAACGTACATCCAATCTCTCATCTTTTACTCTCTATCGTACTACATCCACGCACATTCAGACATTGTAAAACTATAAAGTAATAGTTCACTTCTGTTATAAGAGTATTCGCCTCTTAGCAATAGAGTGCAGGGATGAAGAATATAAGTTCCTCTCTGAACTCGGTTTATAAGGAGAGAGAGAAAATTCTCCGTATGTTGCCACTAAGTGCCCATGGCGTGGGCCTTGTCCGACATCTAACTTGAGTCACCTCGTCTGTGTCAGACGGAGATGCGACTCGTGGGAAGTGGGGAAAAGCTCCTTCCCCTGTGACTCATGGGAAGTGGGGAAAAGCTCCTTCCCCTGCGACTCATGGGAAGTGGGGAAAAGCTCCTTCCCCTGCGACTCATGGGAAGTGGGGAAAAGCTCCTTCCCCTGCGACTCATGGGAAGTGGGGAAAAGCTCCTTCCCCTGCGACTCATGGGAAGTGGGGAAAAGCTCCTTCCCCTGCGACTCATGGGAAGTGGGGAAAAGCTCCTTCCCCTGCGACTCATGGGAAGTGGGGAAAAGCTCCTTCCCCTGCGACTCATGGGAAGTGGGGAAAAGCTCCTTCCCCCTTATCCATTCTCTGTTCTTGCAAAGAATTATCTGAAACAAAGTGTCATTCCATAGAACATGTAACCTGCGAAGCATTACGAACATTAAGTGTGTGACTCATCATGAAAAGTAATGGGTATGCTATTAGCATAAGGCAGGTTTGTTATTAGCATAAGTAGGGCCTTGTTATCGTGAGCCCTAGCCGGATGCTTATAAAGGTCCGGGGGAGCTCTGAAATAATGGGATGTCAATGTATCACGCCCCCTGGGGAGCATTGATCATAAACTAGCTTAAGAGGTTATGGTAGGAACATATTATGCATAAACATGGTTATGTTGTGGAGAAATACTCTCACCTGTGAAGATGGCGGCTCGTCTCATGACATCGTGATGTTTGGGATTGACAACCAGTTTGGACTGCTCAATCTAAGGTGCTTAAAGTAATGTCTTCACGCTTAGAATCATCGGCGTGTACAGGCTTGTTAACCCTTTTACCCCCAAAGGACGTACTGGTACGTTTCACAAATCTCATCCCTTTACCCCCATGGATGTACCGGTACGTCCTTGCAAAAAACTGCTATTTAATTTTTTTTTTTTACATATTTTTGATAATTTTTTGAGAAACTTCAGGCATTTTCCAAGAGAATGAGACCAACCTGACCTCTCTATGACAAAAATTAAGGCTGTTAGAGCAGTTTAAAAAAAATATACTGCAAAATGTGTATGAAAAAAAATAACCCCTGGGGGTTAAAGGTTGGAAAGTTCCAAATAGCCTGGGGGTAAAAGGGTTAATCTGAACGTTCTACCTGGCCGAGTTGTTAATCGGTAAAGTTCTGGGAATTATCATTATTATTACTAGCCAAGTTACAACCCTCCTAGTTGGGAAAGCAATATGCTATAAGCCCAAGGGCTCCAATAGGGAAAAATAGCCCAGTGAGGAAAGGAAATAAATAAATGATGAGAACAGATTAACAATAAATCATTCTAAAAACAGTAACAACGTCAAAACAGATATGTCATATATAAACTATAAAAAGACTCGTATCAGCCTGTTCAACATAAAAACATTTGTTGCAACTTTGAACTTTTGAAGTTCTCCTGATTCAACTACCCGATTAGGAAGATCATTCCACAACTCGGTCACAGCTGGACTTCACAGCACTATTAGGCTTGGAGGGTTCCTGTCACAAGAGACCCGGATGGGGGATAACGTTTGCCACAGAACTGATCTTTCATTTCTTTCTGTTGCTGGCTGAAGACGAGGAAGGAGAACGATCTCTCTTAGATAGTTTCTTGCGACGAGAACGATATCTCTCCCACTGGGAGGTCAGCCACTCCCTACGGTACTCGCGTGGCGATTCCACTGAATATCTTGTACCACGGCAAGGACAAACCAGGAGCGGATCGACATCTACTCGGCTCATGAAAGTACCACAGGGTGCCCCTCACGGGTGGGCATGAACACATAACATTCAACTTACTAGTCATAGCTTACTCACTCATATCCTTGAAACCATTAGCAAGCTCAAATGGAACTGGGCAGGGCACATTGCCAGGATGACAGACAACCGATGGACATCACGAACAACCTTTTGGACACCCCGAGGATACACAAGAAACCAAGGAAGACAAAAAACCCGCTGGCGAGATGACTTAGACCAACATAAGCAACAGTGGCACAGAATAGCTTGCAATAGAAGTCTGTGGAGAAACCTGGGGAAGGCCTACATCCAACAAAGGACTTTTGAAGGCTGAAATGATGATGATAATGACTCACTCATAACTCATAAATAATGGTAGATACGCAAGTGACAGTGAATATTAAAAACACGGAAGGAACAAGCACTAAGCACTATAAGGGTATATCGAGGGCAGGTGCAGATGTCTGATCGCAGAGAGGAAGTGAGGTACGTCCTCTTAACTTCACGACCAGGAGTGTTGGGAAGAAGCGTCATGTGCAGGCGTTCTACGTCGCCACATGATGCAATCAAAACCTTTTTATTTGATTGTCTTGTTGTAGAGAAAACGAGACTAGGAGTAACCCATATAAATGACTCAGAAGGTTCTATCTTTGTAGGCATAAACCTACATTGTGGAGTCCCTTAACAGAAGGGATTGGGCCACCTTAAATAGAGAAAGATCTAAGGTCGAGAAAACAGGAGATAGACTTCAGAAGTGGCGGTATGTTACCAATGTTGATTGGTGAATCACCCCACAACATTTACCAAATCCTCCGCTGTTGCGCACTGGGACCTGCATGCTCTGATCTATATCTACAGGAAGCAAATGCCAGATCCATGCATTGGATCCATGCAATAAGATATGATGATGAGGATGGGCCCCCTTTTATTCATGTACCTCTGTGCAGGCTACCATCCCTCCTGGGTTTGGATAGCTTGCATCCCCTGTGAATATCAAAATAATCATCAAGATAGTCGAGGGTTCAGTCTGCTCTTTCCATGATGGTTCTTTCCAAGGACCTGCCAGTTCTGAGAGCTCCTGTGTTTCTCATGTTCCCTGTTCCCTCCACATTCCAACTTGAGTGTCTTGCTGTGCCTGGGCCCTTGTGCATTCAAGCCAAGGGGATGTGGTTTCCTCTTCAAGCTTTATCCTCCAGGTTTAGTGATGGGAAAGAGTCTGTAGGAGTCAGTGCTACAATGGATGCAGAGGAGGAGGAATCCGGGGGTTACCCCTGGAATTGGATGCATCTACTTGCTTTGCACGAATGTGTTTCGTTGTAGGGTTGTAGACATTCTTTTGGATGAAGTAGAGTTCAAGGACTTGAGAACTTTTCCTTAAGGATCCATCCTCAAACACCCAAAAAGGTGTTACTGTACTTGATGACATACAAGACGTTTTTTTGACAGTCTTCCAGAAACCATTTCAGATGCTTGGGAGTTTCTGCTCAATCACAGCCCCTTGAACGGGTCTGTTGTTGGGATGAAAATGGTAGGCCATGTGCCATCCTTGGTCAAAATATGTTATTTTCATTAGTAAAATAAATTTTTGAATATACTTACCCGATAATCATGTAGCTGTCAACTCCGTTGCCCGACAGAATTCTATGGAGGGATACGCCAGCTATCACAATACTAGAAGGGGGTGTACTTACCAGCGCCACCTGTGGCCAGGTACTCAAGTACTTCTTGTTGACACCTCCTCAATTATTCCTCGGTCCCACTGGTTCTCTATGGGGAGGAAGGGAGGGTCAATTAAATCATGATTATCGGGTAAGTATATTCAAAAATTTATTTTACTAATGAAAATAACATTTTTCAATATTAAACTTACCCGATAATCATGTAGCTGATTCACACCCAGGGGGGTGGGTGAAAACCAGTGTACAAGATTAAAGGATAGCTAAGTATCCCATATTTCATATAACAGTTATCTCAAATAACAGTGAAATAATAAGTACCTGGTAAGGAAGTCGAATTGAACCGTTACTCTGCCTCTTTTTTAAGTTCGTCTTCCTTACTGAGCGCAGCGTTCCTCTTGGAGGCTGAATCAACCCAAAGGTGCTAAAGTATATAGGGTTGCAACCCCTACTAAAGGACCTCTACAAAACCTCTAACCCAGGCGCTTCTCAAGAATGAATAGACCACCCGCCAAATCCAAGGATGCGGAAGGCTTCTTAGCCTACCGTAACAACCATAAAAACAACAATAAAAGTATTCAAGAGAAAGGTTAAAAAAGGTTATGGGATTAAGGGAATGTAGTGGCTGAGCCCTCACCTACTACTGCACTCGCTGCTACGAATGGTCCCAGGGTGTAGCAGTTCTCGTAAAGAGACTGGACATCTTTCAGATAAAATGATGCAAACACTGACTTGCTCCTCCAATAGGTTGCATCCATTATGCTCTGCAGAGAACGGTTTTTATTAAAGGCCATCGAAGTAGCTACGGCTCTTACTTCGTGGGTCCTTACCTTCAGCAATGCAAGGTCTTCCTCCTTTAAGTGAGAATGTGCTTCTCTGATCAGAAGCCTTATATAATACGAAAGCCCATTCTTGGACATGGGTCTCGAGGGTTTCTTGATGGCACACCATAAGGCTTCTGACTGTCCTCGAATAGGTTTAGACCTCTTAAGATAATATTTGAGAGCTCTGACAGGGCAAAGAACTCTCTCTAGTTCGTTACCTACCATGTTGGAGAGGCTAGGTATTTCGAACGATCTAGGCCAAGGACGTGAAGGAAGCTCGTTCTTTGCTAGGAATCCAAGCTGAAAAGAACATGTTGCAGATTCGGTTGTGAAACCAATGTTCTTGCTGAAGGCATGAACCTCACTGACTCTCTTAGCTGTTGCAAGGCAAACGAGAAAAAGAGTCTTGAGGGTAAGGTCCTTGAAGGAAGCTGACTGGAGAGGTTCGAACCTAGATGTCATAAGGAACCTTAAGACTACGTCTAGATTCCAGCCTGGAGTGGAAAGACGACGTTCTTTAGACGTCTCAAAAGACTTAAGAATGTCTTGAAGGTCCTTGTTGGAAGACAGGTCCAAACCTCTGTGGCGGAGAACTGAAGCCAACATACTCCTATATCCTTTAATCGTAGGTGCTGAAAGGGATCTCTCATTCCTAAGATGTAGAAGGAAGTCAGCTATTTGGATCACAGAGGTATTGGTAGAGGATATAGAATTGGCTCTACACCAGCTTCGGAAGACCTCCCACTTAGACTGGTAGACTCTACGAGTGGAAACCCTTCTTGCTCTGGCAATCGCACTGGCTGCCTCCTTCGAAAAGCCTCTAGCTCTAGCGAATCTTTCGACAGTCTGAAGGCAGTCAGCCGAAGAGCGTGGAGGTTTGGGTGCAACCTGTCTACATGAGGTTGACGTAGAAGGTCCACTCTTAGAGGTAGAGTCCTGGGGAAGTCGACTAGCCATTGAAGTACCTCTGTGAACCATTCTCTTGCAGGCCAAAGGGGAGCAACCAGCGTCAGCCGTGTCCCTTCGTGCGAGACGAATTTCTGCAGAACTTTGTTTATTATCTTGAACGGAGGGAATGCGTACAGGTCGAGATGGGACCAGTTCAGTAGAAAAGCATCCACATGAACTGCTGCAGGGTCTGGAACAGGGGAACAATACAGCGGAAGTCTCTTGGTTATGGAGGTGGCAAACAGATCTATGGTAGGTTGACCCCACAAGGTCCAAAGTCTGTTGCACACACTCTTGTGGAGGGTCCATTCCGTGGGAATGACCTGATTCCTTCTGCTTAGGCGATCTGCTGACACGTTCATATCGCCCTGAATGAACCTCGTGACCAGAGTGAGGTTTAGACCTCTTGACCAAATGAGGAGGTCCCTTGCGATCTCGTATAGGCTCCTCGAATGGGTCCCTCCTTGCTTGGAGATGTAAGCCAAGGCTGTGGTATTGTCTGAGTTCACCTCCACCACTTTGCCTAGCAGGAGGGACTTGAAGTTCAACAGGGCTAGATGAACTGCTAGCAGCTCCTTGCAGTTGATGTGGAGTAATCCTTGTTCCTCGTTCCACATTCCCGAGCATTCCCGTCCGTCCAAGGTTGCACCCCAGCCCGAGTCCGATGCATCTGAGAAGAGATGAAGATTGGGGGTCTGAATGGCCAAAGATAGACCCTCCTTGAGAAGGAGGTTGTGCTTCCACCACAGGAGAGTGGTCTTCATCTCTTGGTTGATAGGGATAGAGACTGCTTCTAGAGTCGAACCCTTGTCCCAATGAGCTGCCAGATGGAATTGAAGAGGGCGGAGGTGGAGTCTCCCTAGCTCGACAAACAGGGCCAGTGATGAGAGGGTCCCTGTGAGACTCATCCACTGTCTCACTGAGCAACTGCTCCTCTTCAGCATGCTCATGATGCACTCTAGGGCTTGGCTTATCCTGGGGGCCGATGGAAAAGCCCGAAAATCCTGACTCCGAATCTCCATTCCCAGGTACACAATGGATTGGGAGGGAATGAGTTGAGACTTCTCTATATTGACTAATAGACCTAGGTCTCTGATTAAGTCTAAAGTCCAATTGAGATTCTCCAGACAACGACGACTCGTGGAGGCTCTCAACAGCCAGTCGTCTAGGTAGAGGGAGGCTCTGATGTTCGACAAGTGTAGGAATTTTGCTACATTCCTCATCAGATGAGTAAAGACCATAGGAGCTGTGCTTAGGCCAAAACACAGGGCTTGGAATTGATAGACAACCTTTCCGAAAACGAATCTCAGGAAAGGTTGGGAGTCTGGATGAATAGGAACGTGAAAGTATGCATCTTTCAAGTCCAACGAGACCATCCAGTCCTCCTGTCTGACCGCTGCTAAGACCGACTTGGTCGTCTCCATCGTGAACGTCTGCTTGGTGACATACTCGTTGAGAGCGCTGACGTCCAGCACCGGTCTCCAACCTCCTGTCTTCTTGGCCACAAGAAAGAGACGGTTGTAGAAGCCCGGGGATTGATGGTACCGGACTATAACCACTGCCTTCTTCTGTACAAGTAGCGACACCTCCTGTTGCAATGCTAGCCTCTTGTCCTCTTCTTTGTAGTTGGGAGAGAGGTTGATGGGCGATGTGGTCAGAGGTGGTTTGAGGCAGAATGGAATCCTGTAACCGTTCCTCAGCCAACTGACAGACTGAGCGTCTGCACCTCTCTTCTCCCAGGCTCGCCAGAAGATCTTGAGTCTGGCTCCTACTGTTGTCTGGAGAAGCGGAGAGTCAGTTTTTTCCTTTAGATGTCCTGGATCCTTTCCTAGACTTGCTCCTGTAAGAGTCTGGACGGGAGCTTCCTCGGCTGGGGGCTCTACCACGAAAGGGCGGTATGAACCTCGTAGCAGGGGTATCAGCCACTGGGGAGCGATAAGTCTTGGGGACTGAGGTAGCAACCTTAGACTTACGAGCCGATGAGGCTACAAGATCGTGCGTATCCTTTTGTATCAGGGCAGCAGACAAGTCCTTAACTAGCTCTTCGGGAAAGAGGAACTTCGAGAGCGGAGCAAAAAGGAGTTGTGACCGTTGGCAAGGTGTAATGCTGGCGGAAAGGAAGGTACACAGTTGTTCCCTTTTCTTCAACACCCCTGATACAAACATCGACGCTAGCTCACCCGATCCATCTCTGATGGCCTTATCCATGCAGGACATTAATAGCATGGCAGAATCTTTGTCCGCAGGAGAGGTTTTCTTGCTGAGGGCCCCCAGGCACCAGTCGAGAAAGTTGAACATTTCAAATGCTCTAAACATCCCTTTCAGTAAGTGATCCAGGTCTGAGAAGGTCCAACAAACCTTCGAGCGTCTAATAGCAGTTCTCCGAGGCGAGTCTACCAGACTTGAGAAGTCAGCCTGGGCAGAGGCAGGTACTCCCAAGCCTGGTGCTTCCCCTGTGGCATACCAAACGCTCTCTTTCGAAGTGAGCTTCGTTGGAGGGAACATGAAGGAAGTCTTGCCAAGGTGTTGTTTAGACTGCAGCCACTCCCCTAAGATCCTTAAAGCCCTCTTAGAGGATCTAGCTAGGACAAGCTTAGTATAGGAGGACTTAGCTTGTTGTACGCCCAGCGAAAACTCAGATGGCGGAGAGCGGGGAATAGCAGAGACAAAGTGGTCTGGGTAAATCTCCCTGAGTAGAGCCAAGACCTTACGAAAATCAATAGACTGTGGAGAAAGCTTGGATTCGTCCACGTCTGATGAGGGATCAAGGTGTGCCTCCTCATCATCCGAAACCTCATCACCAGAATGTAGCGAAGAGATCGGACAAGAATGCTGAACCGCAGAGTCAGAACGTGAAGGAACAATAACAGTGGTTTCCTCTTCAAGTAACTGTTGAGGGAAAACCTGAGGCTCAGACTGCAAAGGCTGAACAACAGACGAAGCAGAAGGAAGGCGCATGGGTGGAGGAGGTTGACTCCTAGCAAGAGAGGTTGAACCCAAGGATTGCGCTTGCTGAGCGGAGGACGGAGGCGGAGTAGCAAGTTCCTGTTCCTGTGATATGAGCGGAGCATGATGAGGTTGAGGCTGCGCAGAACAAGGTAAAGTTCTCGCAAGCTGAGGCTCCTGAGGCGCAAGTTCAGGGTGTATAGGAGCTTGCCTTGATGAGGGTTGAGCTCGCTGCAGCGAGAGCTGAGGAGACTGACTCATGGACGGGAGAGGTTGTTGTACCTCAACCGAGAGTTGCACCACTGGTGGAGCAGCAAGGGGAGGCGGAGGAAGAGTGGAATAATCCTCCTGATCCCAAAGTAAAGGTTGCCTTAAAGAAGGCTGAGGATGAACACCACTGGGAACAGCGAACTCAGAATGTGGCTCAACATCGTACGCCTGGCAGATGGTGCTGCGACCAGGCGGAGCGAGCGCAGGCGGGGCGAGCGCAGGCGGAGCGAGAACAGGCGGAGGGAGTGTAGGCGGAGGCGGAGGTGCAACACTCTCAGCCCGACACTCACGCATCAAGTCCGAAAGCTGTGCTTGCATGGACTGAAGCAGAGTCCACTTGGGATCGGCAGAAACGACAGTAGACTGAGGTAAAGCCTTAACAGTCGAGCTCTGTTGTGGCAGAACCTTACTCCTCTTGGGCGGAGTACAGTCGACAGATGACTGAGGCGAGTCAGAGCTGAGCCAATGACTGCAACCTGGCTGAGCACTCGCGGACTGGACTCTACGTTTAAGCGGTCTCGAGACCTGAGACCAACGTTTCTTCCCTGACAGTTGATCAGCGGACGAGCGGAAGACGGGCTCAATCGTCTGCAGGTGGGAGTGACGGTCTTTGGAAGACACGCCCGCAACCACCGAGGATAATTCTGTGCGCCTAACAAGGCCTGCCGAACCCTTATGCCCTTCGACATTGCTTCTCCCCTGGGCTTGGGAGCTTGCAAGAGGTCCCGGACTGGGAGGACGACTGGCTCGCACAGAAAAATCCTCACGCACCACACTGGCACTAACACTAGCACTAGGCACTGCACTGACACTAGCACTCGTCACAGCACTGGCACTAACTCCACCCACTGCACTCTTGACCTTCAGTTCTTTAACTTCGGCCATCAGAGACTTATGGTCACTTACCACTGACTCTACTTTATCGCCTAAAGCCTGAATAGCACGCAAAACAACTGACATATCAGGCGGAGGGCACACAGTAGGTTCGGGGGTAGCCACTACAGGGGTAGGAACAGGTAGGGGATCATGAGGTGAGGAAAACAGTGAAGAGTGAGAAGAACTCCTCCTAACTCTACCTCTCTCTAACTTAGTTGAATATTTCAAAAGACGGACAAATTCCAATTCCGAAAGTCCGGCGCATTCCTCACATCGATTTTCTAACTGACAGGGCCTGTCCCTACAGTCAGAACAAGCGGTGTGAGGATCTACCGAGGCCTTCGGAATACGCCTATTGCAAGACCTACATCGTCTATGGGAGGGGGCTTGCGAAATGTCAGACATCTTGAATTCAAAGAGTTAGCCAAAGGGGGTTCCAAAAACAAGCAAAAAATCGTTAACCGTTAATCAGGACTATATAAAAGCTATCTAGCTAATATAGGAAGGTTTCCAGTAAAGCGACAGCCGTTAATCTGAGAGAATACTTCACCAATTAGCCGTGAATAAACTCGAAGACCATAAGCGTATCCCAGAACGTCTTGCCGGAAGCACGACAGAGGAATAATTGAGGAGGTGTCAACAAGAAGTACTTGAGTACCTGGCCACAGGTGGCGCTGGTAAGTACACCCCCTTCTAGTATTGTGATAGCTGGCGTATCCCTCCATAGAATTCTGTCGGGCAACGGAGTTGACAGCTACATGATTATCGGGTAAGTTTAATATTGAAAATATTATGATAGGCGTGGAATCACTGAGGAATCTGCTGCTTTTCTTTTTCGAAAGATTTACTCAAAAGGTTTTGAATATTTCACTGAACTGCAAAGGTAACACCGCAGATGCTATGAAAGGAGTGACGTAGTTGGCGTGGGTGGAGATGGTGGTAGTAGCATTCAGTAGCGGGTGTAGAACGGCACCTCGTTGTAACGGGGATATTTAAAGAGGAGATATCTAAATGGCACGAGACCTCTGGTTGTGGTTTTCACGCCCCAGTTACTTATACCGACATCTATTTAGGTGAGCGAGCTGGGTTCATCCCTGTCATTCCTATGCAACTTTTTTCTCTGGTAATACATAGCAGTTATATACCTTAGCAATGATGCTAAAGAAGCATTTCACGGAGCGGCACATGTGGAGCCCAGAAATAGATTTTTCCTTCGTCAAAATCCCTTTTCTCACCCCCCCCCCAAAAAAAAAAGGATGCCTATGTAAACGCAAAGTAGCAGGGTCCCAGTTTACCCCCTGATCACAGAGACAATCAGGACAGCAGAATTCAACGCTCTGCGGACATATTTTCTTTTGTGTTTTTATGTCCTCTCTGGAGGTTTTAGATACCAGATCACACAATCCCTTCTCACGAATGTTAAAGCCACTGCGTAAGCCTACATACGAGGCTGTACGGAACTTTTCCAAGATGAAGTTCGAAGACACCGGGTGCGTATTGGCATATTTCGATCTGGGAAAGTTGGAAATCAAGGAGTTTTTTATCTCTTTGTGAGCACCTTTTTCTTTGTCCTAGGTGGATAGAGCGACGGTTTATGCTTGGTAACTAATTCTTCTCTGACAGAAAAGTAAATTAAAAGGGTTTCAACTCCTTCAGCATCTGAGACTGTATCAGATAAGGATATGACTATAGTCCATTTCTTTTATCGAGGCAGATTTGCACCGACTCGCAGCGGTGCCCTTTTAGCTCGAAAAGTTTCCTGATCGCTGATTGGTTAGAATTATCTCGTCCAACCAATCAGCGATCAGGAAACTTTTCCGAGCTAAAAGGGCACTGCTGCGAGTCGGTGCAAATCTCCATCGCTAAAAGAAATTGACTATAGTTGCAGCTAAAAATCTTTAACATGCAGCCTAACCTCCAAAAGATGTGTTTTGAGAACGAAAAACTTATTTTTGTGTTAGTACCGTGTGGTTCCTGAGACCGCCTCCTCAGATTTTTAAAGGAAAGTGGAACATAACCGAGACTCTTGGAATGGAAAGATGGTTGTTGGACGATAAACAAACACCCGGGGCAAGAATTGTCTTCTGTTCAAGTACAATAATGGTTCATTAGTTAACATATGAATTCAGCATTGGAGGTGCCATATCGGGTTCAACAGAGCCTGAACCTGTTGGTTTCCCTTATAAACATCGATTCCTTACACAAGCCTAGTCTTAGCCTTGCATGTTGATATGCTGGGTCTAAGACAGGAAAAACTATAGGTGCTACTGTAGCGCGAGGTCTACCGCACTTTAATGTGAGATCTACCTCCCTTTAGCACTTTAGCGTGAGGTCTACCTCACGTGAGCACTAACGATGATGGCTACCGCTGTTTAATCCTAACCTAACCTAACCTGCGGTATTCTTTTATATGAGCGGGGAGAGCGGGAGGGACAGGTCGCGCGGTAGACCTCAGGTTTCACGTGAGCAGGCTACACATGACGGTAGACCTCACGCCAAAGTAGCACCAAACTGTATTTCTTTGGTTTATCATGATTTGCGTTTGTTATTAACCCTTTTACCCCCAAAGAACGTACTGGTACGTTTCACAAAACTCATCCCTTTACCCCCATGGACGTACCGGTACGTCCTTGCAAAAAAATGCTATAAAATTTTTTTTTTCATATTTTTGATAATTTTTTTTTAAAAATTCAGGCATTTTCCAAGAGAATGAGACCAATCTGACCTCTCTATGACAAAAATTAAGGCTGTTAGAGCAATTTAAAAATAATATACTGCAAAATGTGCTGGGGAAAAAATAACCCCTTGGGGGTTAAGGGTTGGAAATTTCCAGAGCCTGGGGGTAAAAGGGTTAACAGCCTATTTCGGCATTGTAATGACTGTTTTGTTTATGAGGGCTTGCTGGTGACATAGACGCGTGGGCGAGAACTGGAACAGTGGTTCTGTTCTAACGCACCGTGCACGACGTCAAGCGTAGCAGACGACACGCAGCTTCGGAGGTACTGTGGCAGTTCTCCCCTATACTCACCGAGTCTGTGCTCTGTGCGTTGATACACTGGCTCTTGAGCAGGGGAAGAAGATTTCTTCGGGAATCAATTCATATTGGATTCCCTGCTCTAGCCTTAACCTTTTACCCCCAGGCTATTTGGAAATTTCCAACCCTTCAACCCCAGGGGGTTATTTTTTTCCCAGCACATTTTGCAGTATATTTTTTCTAAATTGCTCTAACAGCCTTAATTTTTGTCATAGAGAGGTCAGGTTGGTCTCATTCTCTTGCAAAAAGCCTGAATTTTCTCAAAAAATTATAAAAATATGAAAAAAAAAATTTTAAAGCATTTTTTTGCAAGGACGTACCGGTACGTCCATGGGGGTAAAGGGATGGCTTTTGTGAAACGTACCAGTACGTCCTTTGGGGGTAAAAGGGTTAAACAGGATAGTCCTTGAAGACCACAAGTTTTTCCTTCATCAAAACTCCTTTTTTTCAGTTAAAAAAGCTTTTATAGCTTCGCCAAATCAAAACTAATAAATCACCACCGAGGGATAAGCATTCACAAAACTCATCCCTTTACCCCCATGGACATACCGGTACGTCCTTGCAAAAACTGCTATTTACATTTTTTTTTCATAATTTTGATAATTGTTTGAGAAACTTCAGGCATTTTCCAAGAGAATGAGACCAACCTGACCTCTCTATGATGAAAATTAAGGCTGTTAGAGCAATTTTAAAAAAATATACTGCAAAATGTGCTTGAAAAAAAATAACCCCTGGGGGTTAAGGGCTGGAAAGTTCCAAATAGCCTGGGGGTAAAAGGGTTAATAACTTATTAGTATAAACAATGTAACAAAAACTTTTGATAATGAAAAGAACGGAAAATAAGCATTCTTTATTATTGGATTTGCAACAACCGCTATTACGGCACACCCCTCTTGTGTACATTGACGAAGGAATATTCTAAATGGCAGACGACCTGTGAATAGTGGCTTTCACACGCCCTTTCTTTAAACACGACGCCCTTAGGGTGCTCGCGCGAGGGTAGTAACCTCTGCATCCCGATGCTTTAACTTTCTCTGGTATATTTGAAATATATTTATATCAGAAAAGTGACAAGAAGGATCTTTTCACCGGGCGACACAGGTCTCTCCCCAGAAATAGATTTTTCCTTCGTCAAAATCCCTTTTCTGGGTCGACCTGTGGCGGCCGGTGAAAAGAGTCCTTCTAATATACCTTTTCTGATAAAACCTTCCAATTATACCAGAGAAAGATAAAAGCATGGAATGCTGAGGTTACAACCCTCGCGTGAGCACCTTTTGGGTGTCGTGTATAAAGCAAAGGCGCGTGAAATCCACTATTCACAGGTTGTCTTCCATTTAGTTAATTCCTTCGTCAAAGGGATGGGCCGATACAAAGGCCCTAGCCAACCACCAGCACCACACCACCCACGCCACGACGCGAGCGCCATCTGAACAACATCCTTCTTTTTGGACTACTTAGAGTCGTATTCTTTTGTGGTGCTCTCGACCTTTTTTATCAATCATGGATTTATTTTGTCATGTCCAAAGCTCCATCTTCACACATTCCAATCTCTCCCCAGAAATAGATTTTTCCTTCGTCAGAATCCCTTTATTAGTGTAAACAATGTAGGAAAAAACTTTTGATAATGAAAAGAACAGAAAAGAAGCATTCTTTATTATTGGATTTGCAACAACGCTACACACAATATTTCAAAAAGTTTATAACTGGTAGTAACATACAAGGGGGGAAAAAAATAACCAAATTCTCAAGATGACAACAAAGAAAAAAAGGTTCCGTACTAACGACTCATTCTGTTGTAAACGTCTGTACTACAGCACAGAATTTTATATTTTCTAAACTTATGCTCATTTAGAATAAGTGACCTTAAATTTCTTGAGTATTGACCTTCATAAAATCAATTAAAGCTAAATAATAGACAGTAGTAATATTACCATTCACTCTTCAAAAAAATAATACACCAGGATATAGTTTTATTATGACAATATTCACCATTACAGGAATATGTGGTCGAGAAAACTAAAGTTCATTTTTCAGCGTCAATGACCTTCAATGTGTTATGCCAGAGAACTTCAAATCAATCAATCAACGACTATTTTCCACGCGCAAGTTCGACAGGTCTAGCGAGGTGAAACGGAAATCAGTGCACGCTGATTTGTCTACGGCGTATGGTAACCCAGTCGAGGATTTTTATATCCTCCGAACTTGGCTAAGCATCTAAATCAGTTTTCATGAAGTGTCTGATGTATATATTAGCCGTGCTTCAAGTACGTACGTACTGTAATATTAAGATAATGCTCTCGACTGAAGATCACAGCATCGCTAAAAACGAGTGATTAGAACCGATGGAAAAACGACAGCCGACAGCTAATGCATCACAGAAACGGAGACTAAACAGGGTTCAAAAATTAATCTTCAAACATACAATTGCCTTATAAGTAATCCAGTTCTACGATACATAAGGACGGGCCTGGAAATTTATACGAAATTCTTATAAACTGCGTGAAAATACTCTCTTAACACTTAATTGGGTAACTGTACATAAGGAAACAGTCAACAACTGTTCCTTCATGTTCCGCAGTCCTCGGCGAGTCTGCGTCTTTATATATATATGTATATATAATTATAGTCTACCTACCTTGTACATTTGCGTAAAAATGAATATCCTGGAAGACCCAAAATGATCTTAATTCAACGGAAATGGGAAGTTTCAAACTTTGGTAGAATGATATAGATATTTATAAACCAATGCTCTGTAGCCTCTCATATTTACAAAGAAGAAAAATCATCGCAAAAGCATCAACAATGGTGTCCGTGCTAATAATAACAATCTCCTCGCTAAGATCACGGTACAATCTTTTGGTACAAACTCAATAAATAAACTTTGATGCTGTACAAAGATTTAAGAAGCACCTGAAACGAGATTGAAGGGATAAATGTTTTTAAAAGATTTTACAGTACTGTAAATCAAAGGAGTTTAAACTATACAATTCATTAATAATCTGAACATTATCATGGTGGCATAGATGTTTCCTTACATTTACAAAATAATTCAAGAAAATTATATTTCATCGGCCTTCTTCACAAGCTATTCTCAAATCGTTTGTAACTTAAAAACAGCCAAAGAAAATAATCCAAAACGCTTTTCTCGAACAAAAAGGCAACAAACATGATACTCTAAGGGTACGTCCACAAAATCGGGCGTTGCCTGCCGGGCAAGCATTGTTACCAAAATCAAAGGAGTTTAAACTATACAATTCATTAATAATCTGAACATTATCATGGTGGCATAGATGTTTCCTTACATTTACAAAATAATTCAAGAAAATTATATTTCATCGGCCTTCTTCACAAGCTATTCTCAAATCGTTTGTAACTTAAAAACAGCCAAAGAAAATAATCCAAAACGCTTTTCTCGAACAAAAAGGCAACAAACATGATACTCTAAGGGTACGTCCACAAAATCGGGCGTTGCCTGCCGGGCAAGCATTGTTACCAAAACACTGGGGACTGGCAATAAGCATAGGTGACGTCAGGAGCGAGAATACCACGAGACAACGATCCTACTGCCACATTTGAGTGGTCCTAGTTCGGCTTAGGAATGGCAACACTATCAGGAGCGAAAATACGATGAGACGACTGCCATACTTGAGTGGTCCTAGTTCGGCCTAGGAATGGCAACACTAGCTGGCAAATGATTTCATGAAGTTTTCTGTTTACTGGATGACATCTGCCTGTTCGTTTTATGGCTTTGTCACATAAAATGTTGTCTGCATGGTCTTAAATAATTACACTGTTTCATCATTCAAAATTTCATAATAAGGGTTGGGGTCCATTTTTTGAGTACTGTAATTTTTAAAGTCTGATTCATAGCCATCTTGTAGTTTATGTAAAATCGTTATGTCAGTTCCTTTACCACTCCTTCTTAAGTACATCACTAATAATCTTTAAATACAGTTTCCTATATTTTTTTATTTAATCTTGCTGCTCACCATGCCAATGTTATCGGACTGTCCTGGAGTAGGAGTTCGACTGACTCAAGTACCTGTGTTAGACGTAAGTTTTGAACTTTGCCTGGTGATTGTGTAAAGAATCCATGGGGCTCTACTAGATGGTAACAGTTTCTTGCTAGATCCATACCCTTGGTTCTGCACTTCCAACATCATCGCTGCTCATTCCTGCCACCCATCATGGCCTGGTAACGACCTTTGCCCAACGGCCAATCGCCCGCTCGCCCGGACGCACCCTAAAGCGCGTTTAAATCTATGGAATGTTTCGTTATATACATTCAAACTATCGTTTATCAATCTGTAAAGTTTGTACAAAATTATTTATCACAGGCGTTGGTCCAGAAAGCCCTCAACTGATATGAAAAAAAAAATCTCATACTTGCTCACGCGTCGTACAAATCCCATCGAGATGTCACAGCCGAACGAACGTATTCTGAAGTAGCCTGTGATCATTGGATAGCATGCTTAGCCTTATATTTTTTTATTTCTTTTTAACCTAACCCTTCCAAACTACTCAATCTAATACTTAAGGACATCATATGGACAGATATATTGCTTTATCAATACATTAGTTTTCATCGATCCTTTCTCGAAGCGAGATGTCTCACCCCGCGTACACAAACTAAAGCTACATTAGTTTTCATCGATCCTTTCTCGAAGCGAGATGAGACCATCCCGCCTACACAAACTGAAGCTTTAAATGCAATATTAGGGCAATGCTTTTTTTTCTGGAAGTGTCAAATTATCTTTAAAGAGAAGCCAGTAACATGAAGGATAGAGAAGGGCTGAACAAAACGAGGAGAAACATTTCAAAATGTAAAAATTAAAGCATTGCTAAATGATCTTTGAGAATCATCGCAGCGTCTGTCCCCAAAAAAATTCATTCTTTTAATGCATGAACAGTATCAAGAATAATATAACTAATCTTAATAGTGTGGGAATAATCCTTCTATTCTCCAGAACACATTAATGCATAAGTTTGCAAATATACCGAGCGGGTCAGTTCATGCAAAAATTGTCATGTCATACGAAAGAAAAGCTTTCACAGAAAAAAAAAAATTTCATCTGATATAAAATTATTATCGGAGGTCTGAACCTCATTTATAGTCGTGAGACTAGAAACATCGCTTTTTTTTTTTTTTTTTACTTTCCTCTCTATCTCGAGAAGTAAACCGTTTTTTTTTTGTATTTGGAGTAATAATAGTTATTTTTCTCAAGACGAAACAATGTCTTGAGATAATAACAATGACTTCTTGGTTTCATCTTTATGCAGTGATTAATTCCCTCGCACAGAAGCCGCAGGTTAAGTTGAGGTAGGAATTAGCAGCGGCACCCGCTTCTGTCGACCGGGTTGGCTTTGCCGTCCACAGAAAACTTGTCCGTGTCCAGAGACTCGGTCATCATCATGCCCTGCTTTTCGTTGCTAAGGATCTGTTGAAAAAAAGAGCAATGTTGTAAGTAGTGTTTCATACGGTATTCTTGGCTTCAGTGCAGAATAAGCTCAAGACAGTAGCAACACTCTTAACCCTTTTACCCCCAAGCTATTTGGAACTTTCCAACCCTTAACCCCCAGGCATTTTTTTTTTCAAGCACATTTTGCAATATATATTTTTTAAATTGCTCTAACAGCCTTGATTTTCATCATAGAGAGGTCAGGTTGGTCTCATTCTTTTGGGAAATGCCTGAAGTTTCATGTAAAGTTATCAAAAATATGCAAAAAAAAATGTAAATAGCAGTTTTTTGCAAGGACGTACCAGTACGTCCATGGGGTAAAGGGATGAGTTTTGTGAAACGTACCAGTACGTCCATTGGGGGTAAAAGGGGTTAAGAACTAATAATGCAAAATGGGGTTGTGGCAAAGGCTAAAACTATTTTGGGTAGGTGCTATGTGCTCTCGAAAGACTTAACTCTGAAAGGCAAGAACAGGAAATACAATAAGACATAAATACCAAAGATATTTTGTCTCCAGCTCTAGAGCAAATGTACTTATTGCTATACTTAAACTGCCTAATTTCTTTTATTTGGATGATTAAAATTGCCCTCAAAATAGTAACTACATACAGAACAGTAATGAGATTTTCCATGCACTGTATATGTGAACAAGATATGTTTGAAGTTATACTTAATAAAAGTTTCCTTTACTTTGTTATTCATAGAAATTACTAAATCATCTACTTGTTTACTATCAGACAAATATGTCTTAAATGCTATTCTTAATTATAAATTAATCTCTCCCACAGGCTCCAAAGACATCACTCCAAAACGCATCGATAGTGATTGCCACTTTTCATGTACAGTTAAAGACCCCCCTAGGACTTCTAGTCTTCGTCGTGACCTCACCTTATTTACGAGGAATCGGGACGCCTCGTCGATATTGATATTTTCCTTGGCGGAGGTTTCGAACCAGCCGCTGAAGCCCCGTTCCCTGCAGTAGTCGTCCATTCTGGCTGGGTTGTTCACGACACCTTCCTTCGGCTGGTCACACTGTAAGACGATCGGTTATTATTATGATGTCCAAAGTTATGGCTGATTACATGAATTGGACATTTTGCTTGACCTTTGACCTTGACCTTAACATATATTAATTGGCGTGGATGTTCATACACTCAAATATGAACCAAGTTTGAAGTCTCTGTGACAACGATGTCCAAACTTATGGCTGATTACGTGAATTGGACATTTTGCTTGTCCTTTGACCTTCCAAAATTTAATAATTTCCACCGTTTTACTTAAGAAGAAGCTGTTAGTAAGTCAAATTTTGTTAATTTTAGGCCTGGGCTAGGCCTAACCTGACTCCCATGCCTATGATTCCCAGCTACAAAATTCAACAAATAGTCGAGTTCCATTTGAAATAGATATCAAGATATTACAAATAACGTTTTCCTTACTGTATTAAATGATATATTTTAATTACAGTATTTCTATATCTTTGTTATTTTCACTTGATTTTGTTTGTATCTCTAAATTTTTGTCAGTTGAGGACCTTTTGTATGTAGAGAATAATCAATATAAAGAAGAAAAAGGAAAAATAGAATAAACTATAAAATAAGGCTTATGCAAATCTACTCCATAATATATGAATCAATCACAATTGTTAGTGTGGGAACAAACACGCAGCTCAAAAACTGAAATAGCTTGGACTAGTGATGAGATGAGAAGCTAATAAACTACAAGGAAAACAGGACAAAATTTTAAACAAGGTTTCCAAGGAAAAAGGTCGATAAACTCAGAGAGAAAGTGCGCAAGACAGAAGTGAGTGGAGGAGGGATTCATTTCATATCTGATTTAGAAGAAAAACTTTATGATGAAGATTACAATCTTATTTAACGTAATGGTCAGTGATTTAAAGACAAAAGTGCTGTTAAATAAAAGTACACAAAAACTAAGACTTTTTTTTTTTTTTTTTTTTTTTTTGCCTAAAATTTAACACTTAAATCATGTTCTTGTTCTAAAGAAATAAATGACAGACTATTTTTCCCCACATTTTCAGTGTTCACTCGGCAAAATATTTCATTTCTATATTAATTGCTCAAAAGAATCTTAAAATACCTCTCACCCAGCTAGTATTCGTCCAACACTTAAACACTGAGTGACAAGTATTCGCAAGGAAATATAAAACTAATAACTGAAGGGATCTTGAATAATTAATAATAGAGTATAGTGCCCCTTTACAGTGCGAAATGAGTATGACGGATACTAATCATCGATGCCACGGGAGATTATGAGAGATATTGATACGTAAATAGTACTTTCGTTAAACTAGTGGTGGACTCCAGTACCGTCCAAGATACACCAGATTAATACTCTAGCAGTTCGAGGGGAAATGGATATGAATAAGAGTTGTCTTGCACAAGAGATTATACTTATCTATTGTGGATCTAAAATTTGAGCTACAGTACTACATTGGATCCTTTTCTGGTTACGGTTCATTTTTCCTTTGCCTACACATACACTGAATAGTCTGGCCTATTCTCTACAAATTCTCTTCTGTCCTCATACACCTGACAACACTGTGATTATTAAACAATTCTTCTTCACCCAAGGGGTTAACTACTGCACTGTAATTGTTCAGTGGCCCCTTTCCTCTTGGTAAGGGTAGAAGAGACTGTTCAGCTATGGTAAGAAGCTCGTCTAGGCGAAGGACACTCCAAAATCAAACCATTGTTCTCTAGTCTTGGGTAGTGCCACAGCCTCTGTACCATGGTCTTGTACTGTCTTGGGTTAGAGTTCTCTTGCTTAAGGGTACACTAGGGCACACTATTCTATCTAATTTCTCGTCTTGTTTTGTTAAAGCTTTTATAGTTTATATAGGAAATATTTATTTTAATGTTACTGTTCTCAAAATATTTTATTTTTTCCTTGTTTCCTGTCCTCACTGGGCTATTTTCCCTGTTGAGGTCCTTTGGTAGGGTTGCAGCTTAGCAATTAATAATAATAATAATATCAACAGTAATTTTGGGAACATTGTTTACTTGATTCTTAGATGCAGACATTAAGACTTTGACTTCGAGCAGACTAACCCAGTTGGACATTTGTGAAAGACTTCGATTTTTCCATCAATGCATTCAGCTTTTATGGATATAAGGAAGTACTTTACCATCCTTACAATCTCCAAGACATAACGATTAAAATATTATCAATATGATGTTATGTCCGCGAAAATTGTTTGGTTAAATATACTATAATTGTGAGATCACAGTTAGCTGACTACACATGAAATAATTTCTCCTTTGAAAGACCGACAAAATATTTGTCATTCTTTAATCTAGAGAGCAGTTACTATGAAAATGTATTACGATATACTCGCATAATAGAAAGGGAAAAATATAAAAATGTGAAAACTTGTATAAACGGTAGTAAAGAAAGGATGTGGATATTGAAAAGACAAAGAAAGAAAAATAAACTTAGAACTACAACATAAACATTATAAACATCAAGTGATGAACAGATCAAAAACATCGAGAAAGAACATCCTTCAGGAAATTTATATTGATCAAGAAACTAATTCATTAACAACTTTTACTTTGGAATGACGGTTTTAACTTTTAAACGTATACTACCTTATTAGCAAGGAGGACTGTCGGGATAGGTGAACCATCAGCTAAGGTGACTTTTGTATCCAGGTCAGTCTTCCACTTTGTGACCGCGTCGAAAGTCTGGGCTCGGGTCACGTCGAAGACCACGAAGGCTCCGACGGCTTCCTTGTAATACACTCTTGTCATGTTTCCGAAGCGTTCTTGACCTGAAAGGAGAGAAATTTATAGAATTAAAGGGTCAAGAATCAAGACAAGGTTATTTTATGTTATCTCTTACGATACTGAAGAAGTTCTAAAATTACTGAGGTCTCAAGGCTAACAAAAGACAATGATAATGTTTCTGATATTTTGTGCACTAGATTTGAAAGTTCCCGCTGATTTCAACTTAGAATATCGCTGCTCCTTTAGAAGTAAAGAATTTAGATATAGATTCATTTCCAAAGAAAGGAGAGAAATTTATAGAATTAAAAGGACAAGAATTATCTTAGATTACCGAGGAAATTCTGTGTAAGCTACTGGGGTCTAAAGAAAGCTAGAAAATTAATAATAATAAATAATGTTTCTGATGTTTTGTGCTCTAGATTTGAGGATATTCACATAAAAGTCTTTGGCTCAGATTATCGGCAAGCTTTTAAAATCCAGAGCGCAGGTATAGATTAATTTCCTAAGAATTGCAAACTTGATAGAAAGATTCATTTCCTAAGAATTGCGATCTTGACATATCGTACAATACTAGATATTAATTCTGCTGACCAACTTTTCATGGGAACCTCAAAATGTCTCTCAAGAAGCAACAGCAATGTGAAAATTCTATTTGGCCAAACACTAAAGATAACCAAGAGAAAATGTAGCGAGGTATTCCTTCAATAATATTAACAAAAGAATATTTTTGTGTAACAAAACTTTAGGGAACAGTGTACAAGATTTGATCACCTATTAGAGGCTTTGTATTCACAAGAAACCACGCACCTTGGCTCACAATAAGCGATGGAAAGGTGTACTGTATTGTGATACAGTACTGTTTGGAAATATAGAAATGTATTTATGCCTGATCAAAGAAATCTGAGCATCTTCATCGTCTGGAGCAAGTCTTGGATCAGAGCGGTAATTAAAATCCTGCAGGAATATAAGTCTCTTATCTAGAACCTACGAGAGATTACCAACAAAGTTCTAGCAAAAAATGTCAGTCTATCATAAAGGACTCAATAATAAAGGGATTTTGACGAAGGAAAAATCTATTTCTGGGGAGAGATCTGTGTCGCCAAAAAAGAGGTCCAAAAGAGCGTAAAAAGAGCGGGCACAAGCAAGGGGTACAACTCTTCACGAGTCCAAAAAGAAGGATGTCAGATGGTGCTGGTGTCGGGCATTGGTGGGGTGGTCCAGGTTGATGCGGTGGAGACCGCTATTACGGCACACCCCTCTTGTGTACATTGACGAAGGAATATTCTAAATGGAAGACGACCTGTGAATAGTGGTTTTCACACACCCTTTCTTTATACACGACACCCTAAGGGTGCTCGCGCGAGGGTAGTAACCTCTGCATTCCAATGCTTTAACTTTCTCTGGTATATTTGGAATATATTTATATCAGAAAAGTGACAAGAAGGACCTTTTCACCGGCGAACACAGGTCGACCCAGAAAACACTAAGAAGCCCCTAGTAATTCAAAATATTTAAAAAAACCTTCATTTGACAGATAGATGTGATTGGGAATGGATTGCTATAGTCACTGCTGTCTCTTGGCATAACCTTTTACAAGTTATAATAATTCAAAACATCCTGAAGATGCTAATTTAAACAAATGTTGTGCCTCTTTCTGATTTCATATTGAATTATTAAATTCACCTATGATGGTAACAAATGCATAATTAACTATTAAATTATATACTGAGCTTACAAAAAATACAATTGAATCTGAAAAACAGCAATGACATTTGTGGCACAATAAGGATTATTCCTCAAGTTAGAGAGTGTCACATGTGAAACAGTTGTGGCGTTTATAAATTTGTGTTGGGCTAACTGGCTGTAGTAAATACATTGAGCAAACACGACTACAGGGATAAACTAAGGCTCTCACTCCAATGCCCCAGGTTGGACAAGGGAGATTCAAGTGCACCATCACTGTGGGACATCCATCTACTTCCACCTCAATCAAAGTTAACCCCTTTACGTACTGGTACGTTTCACAAACCTCATCCCTTTACCCCCATGGACGTACCGGTACGGACTTACAAAAAACGGCTAATTAAATTTTTTTTTGCATATTTTTGATAGCTTTTTGAGAAACTTCAGGCATTTTCCAAAAGAATGAGACCAACCTGACCTCTCTATGACGAAAATTAAGGCTGTTAGAGCAATTTAGAAAAAAATATATTGCAAAATGTGCTTGAAAAAGAAAATGGCCTGGGGGTTCAGGGTTGGAAAGTTCCAAATAGCTTGGGGGTAAAAGGGTTAACAGCCCACGTAGTGCTATTTTCACTATACAAGTACTGACACCCACTAGTATTACAATGCTCTCCTACTATTTCAATACTACGCCCAAATTTTCAGCATGTCGACCAGCACCATAGTCTGGTCAAATAGGTTCTCCTCTTCTTTTTTCCCACCGTTATCCATATATTAAGGGCTTGGTCACCTGATGCCCCCTCTCCCAGTGCCTTCAAACACGGCATCCTCTTCCACCAAACCTCTTCTCTCCATATCATCCTTCACCTTATCTCGCTATTTAATTCTCTCCCAAGCCCTCCTCACTCCCTCCCCACCATTCATCCTCAACACATGTCCGTACCATCTCAGTCAAATAGGTTACCAGTTTCTATATCGTCTGCCTTCAATCACCCTTTAAAACGAACTACGTTTATTCATACCACAAGTGGCAAAAACCTTTTTCTACTTATGAAACAACTCCTTGCTAAAGTCACAACATACAGAAAATTTTGCTAAGTAAGTTACGAGGTCAGCACTTGGAATGAATACTTTATTAACGCCATCATAAGTCCTTAGAGACATCACATACATACATATACCAAGGCACTTCCCCCAATTTTGGGGGTAGCCGAAAGTAAACAAATGAACAGAAAAGGGGACCTCTCCTCTACACGTTCCTTCCAGCCTGACGAGGGACTCAACCGAGTTCGGCTGGTACTGCTAGGATGGCACAGCCCACCATCCCACATTATCCACCACAGATGAAGCTTCATAATGCTGAATCCCCTACTGCTACTACCTCCGTGGTCATCCAAGGCACCGGAGGAAGCAGCAGAGCCTACCGGAACTGCGTCACAATCGCTCGTCATTCATTCCTATTTCTAGCACGCTCTCTTGCCTCTCTCACATCTATCCTCCTATCACCCAGAGCTTTCTTCACTCCATCCATCCACCCAAACCTTGGCCTTCCTCTCGTACTCCTCCCATCAACTCTTGTATTCATCACCTTTAGAAGACAGCCATTTTCCATTCTCTTAACATGAGAGACATACCACACTAATAACCAATATAGTAAAACCTGCTGCGTAACTTCCGCCCTTCCTAAAGCACCCAAAACAAACCAATTGCCTCACCTGCGATATCCCATAGCTGTAATCTAATGACTGTGTTGTTATCCCAGTTGAGAACTTTCAGGGCGAAGTCCACGCCGATCGTCGCCCGGTAGTGTTGGCTGAAGAACTGGTGGACGTAACGCTTGATGATGGAAGTCTTGCCGGTCCCGAGTTCCCCTATCACCAGTATTTTGTACAGATGTTCGCGCTTGTCTGTGCTGGCACCGGCCTGGTGGTGACGGGGATGAAATATAGAGAAAATTAGCATATAATCTTTGCAATTGAAAGGTAGAATTTTACTTAATATCTGTAACAGTTCTTAGTAAGAGTAAGAAGTTATAAGTACCTGGATATTTTTATTAATACAGTAGTGTCAAACATAACCTTATTTAAAGTAGTTAACAGAAGTAAGGACTGATTTGAAAGCAGTTAAGAGAAGTAAGGACTTATTTGAAAGTAGTTAACAGAAGTAAGGACTTATTTGAAAGCAGTTGAGAGAAGTAAGGACTTATTTGAAAGCAATTAAGAGAAGTAAGGACTTATTTGAAAGTAGTTAAGAGAAGTAAGGACTTATTTGAAAGCAATTAAGAGACGTAAGGCCTTATTTGAAAGCAATTAAGAGAAGTAAGGACTTATTTGAAAGCAGTTAAGAGAAGTAAGGACTTATTTGAAAGTAGTTAACAGATGTAAGGACTTATTTAGAAGCAGTTAAGAGAAGTAAGGACTTATTTGAAAGTAGTTAACAGAAGTAAGGACTTATTTGAAAGCAATTAAGAGAAGTAAGGACTTATTTGAAAGCAATTAAGAGACATAAGGACTTATTTGAAAGCAGTTAAGAGACATAAGGACTTATTTGAAAGTAGTTTACAGAAGTAACTACTTCAAAATCCCTGGCTCGTACAAAATTTGTACCGTAAGTTTGGGGATAAATCACCAACCCTAAAGAAGCAAACTAATTTATAAGACAGGCAAGGACATCCTCCAGCCCCCCCGGGAGACTTTCTAGGTTACGGAATTTTCATTTTGTCCTCCTAAATATTTCTAATTATATTTATTTATATCAATAATCATAATTAGGAAATAAATGAGACGTCAGTTTTGTGTAAATTTTCAAAAATAAATAAATCAAGGAATTGAAAACAAAATTAGTACACATTAGCCAATAGGTCAGTAACAATTCTTGCATACAGCCCTCCCTCTCTTGGATATAATACAATGTGGCCCACCTATAGTCCATTTCTTTTAGCGGGGCATATTTGCACCGACTCGCAGCGGTGCCCTTTTAGCTCGGAAAAGTTTCTTCATCGCTGATTGGCTGGACAAGATAATTCTAACCAATCAGCGATCAGGAAACTTTTCCGAGCTAAAAGGGCACCGTTGCGAGTCGGTGCAAATATGCCTGGCTAAAAGAAATGGACTATAGTTTATGAACAGTTCCCCATGCCTGGTTTAAACGCTAATATGAAAATATAATTGAACAGCTCTGAAGAGAATTGGAACCCACACTACAAAAGCAACTGAGATTAATTATTATCTCAAACGCTTGAATATCTAATTCAACTTCAAATTCCAAGGAAGTAACCTAACATTGTCTGTCATATTCAAGGAATCCATTCTATACGCGTATAAATTTTAGGGTTGATCCAATGCTTTGAAATTGGAGAAAGCAATTTAGTTCTTGGCTCGGGTATCATATATTTTGGTTTGAAATTAGGGAATATTAAAATTCAATTTGGTACCATACATTTGAAAACTGAAATTCTATTCTATACCCAATTTGAGCCATTTGTTAAAAAAAAAATGGGCAACTAACATTCAAATCCTATTAAGTAAATGGTAAATTGGTCTGGCTTTAAACTATTTGTATAGAATAGTCTCTAACTCTTGAAAAATATCACAAATTATTAGGGAGTAAAATATTTGAAAACCACAATATGGTGGTATAAAGTTTTTTCTTAACTTCCTGAACAAAAACATAAATACATTCTAGAAAAAATACAGAAACGAGAGTAGGTGAAACTGGTAGGCAATCACTCTAAATATATACAAAAACTGCAGGACAAAATTATAGGTAAAAATCACTCTAAAATGATACAAAACTACAGGACAAAATTATGATTCACGATCACTCTAAAAATATACAAACCTACAGGACAAAATTATGAACAATCACTCTAAAAACACAAAACTACAGGACAAAATTATGATTCACAATCACTCTAAAAATATACAAAACTACAGGACAAAATTATGATTCACAATCACTCTAAAATGATACAAAACTACAGGACAAAATTATGATTCACAATCACTCTAAAATGATACAAAACTACAGGACAAAATTATGATTCACAATCACTCTAAAAACACAAAACTACAGGACAAAATTATGATTCACAATCACTCTAAAATGATACAAAACTACAGGACAAAATTATGATTCACAATCACTCTAAAATGATACAAAACTACAGGACAAAATTATGATTCACAATCACTCTAAAATGATACAAAACTACAGGACAAAATTATGATTCACAATCACTCTAAAATGATACAAAACTACAGGACAAAATTATGATTCACAATCACTCTAAAATATACAAAAATACATGACAAAATAAGGGCCAAATTTAAGATTATTTAGTCATAAAACAGATGTGACTTATACCAAATTGTCTGTAAAAACTTCAAATGTAGAACCTTATCATTCTAGATTCATCTGTCAAGAGAAATTGTCTCCAAGAAAATAATCTAGAATTAATTTAGTCTTTCTCAAAAGCCTTCTTTCTTACGGGGACCAAATTCTGGAACATTTACAATACTGTACGTTCTCACGAGCGAGATTTTTACGCAAACGTGTGGGAGTTTTTCATCCGCAGATTAATGTTTGTAAAGGGGTGGTGTTCAAGAGGTCCTTCTGTATACAGTATGTATTATATATATATATATATATATATATATATATATATGTGTGTGTGTGTATATATACATATATATATATATATATGTATATATATATATATATATATATGTATATATATATATATATATATATATATATATATATATATATATATATATATATATATATATATATATATAGATATATATATATATATAATATGCCATATATATAATATATCGTATATATAATATATATCAATAGATAAAACTTATCAAATATGCCAATCCAAAATTCATCGTAAGCCAAAATTTTCATGACTTTCAAATTCAGCCAAATTTGAAGCAAAGTTTCTGTTCTTGGGGCTAAATATAATAAGTAAAAAACTATCTTTTTAAAAAACTGAACTGGCATAAGCTTAAAGTGCGAAATGTTTCACTACTTCAAGAAAAATCTGCTGCGATACGCCGACTACATTTTTCGTCCGTTGCTTGTGTATGTAATATCCTTTTTTTTAACCCATCTGAATATAAATAAAAAGATGTGCTAACCTTTTAAATGTTAAATCTGTACTGTACTTTGTAATTCGGTTAAACATTATAAGAAAAAAAAAACTGCTTTGAAATCATTCTATACTAGTACTTCACCCTAAGGTGCCTTAAAGTAACCTAAATTATAGTCCATTTCTTTTAGAGAGGCAGATTTGCACCGACTCGCAGAGGTGCCCTTTTAGCTCGGAAAAGTTTCCTGATTGCTGATTGGTTAAAATTATCTCGTCCAACCAATCAGCGATCAGGAAACTTTTCCAAGCTAAAAGGGCACCGCTGCGAGTCGGTGCAAATCTGCATCGCTAAAAGAAATTGACTATAGGTACAGAGTAGCCTACCTGAACAGAAAAAATTACCACTTCATTTGAAAAGGCTAACCTCGCCTAGGTTTGAGAATTTAACTGAAAACAATAAAAGTCTTAAATAACATACTGTAAAAAAACAGAAATCTACCCATACATAGGCTAAGTTACATCACTGCCTGCTCGTACAGACAACGCAACAATCATATAAGTACAGGATACAGTAGGCTACAATCCAGTAGCTTGACTATAGTCCATTTCTTTTAGTGATGCATATTTGCACCGACTCGCGGCGGTGCCCTTTTAGCTCAGAAAAGTTTCCGGATCGCTGATTGGTTGGACAAGATAATTCTAACCAATCAGCGATCAGGACACTTTTCCGAGCTAAAAGGGCGCCGCCGCGAGTCGGTGCAAATATGACTCGCTAAAAGAAATGGACTATAGGTATGGTTAAGAAAACGGATAAAACGAACGCATATCTTTTCCCTCTTACAAAAATTAGAATATCTGAAGTACTTAATGAAATAATTACTGTAAAATATAATAGAAGTGATAGAGAAAAAATTACAAATTTAACGCAGTCAAGACAGTACTGTACTGACTTTTAATAAACAATGCATGAAGGAGGGGCTGAACTATTATCATAATTATTATCATTATTATTATTATCATCACTATATATTTATTACCATAATTTTCCTTAACATGAGCTCCAGTTTCTTAACATTTAACATTTCATTTCAACATGAAATATCCTTATGGTGTCCTCATGTGAAAATCTCGCCATTTCTGACATCTGTTCAGACTGGAATCTCAAAGAAGGCCTCTCTTTTCATAACTGAAGACAAATATCCTTTGACATAGTTAAAGGGCAAGGGAGCCTTTGTAGGGTGACGGCCAGATCCCGTAGAAAACGGGAATATTCTGAACTGTGGCCGTCGTTCTAAAAAACGATTTTGGTGGGAGAAGCTAACTTAAAAAACCCACCTAACCTATGCTAAAAGCCGTATCCTCACCCAGGGGGGCTTCGCCCCCTCGGACCCCCCCCCCCCCCCCTTACACAACAGTTTCCTTACCTACGAGTACGACGGGAGAAGCTAACTTAAAAAACCCACCTAACCTATGCTAAAAGCCGTGTCCTTACCCAGGGGGGCTGTGCCCCCCGGACCCCCCTTACACAACATATTTAAGATCCATAGACCATTTCCAAACGTTTTTATTCTATACAAGATAACAGTCGGAGCGATAATAAGCAAATTAGGACACTTGGCCGTAGTGCTACAAACTACCCAGGGCAAGTCTATTATCTGATTAAATACAGTATAACTATAAAACAAGTAGCCTACCAATGAACATTCAACTTGCATAACATCCACTAAGAGAGGCAAGACTATAGCCCATTTCTTTTAGCAATGCATATTTGCACCGACTCGCAGCGGTGCCCTTTTAGCTCGGAAAAGTTTCCGGATCGCTGATTGGTTGGACAAGATAATTCTAACCAATCAGCGATCAGGAAACTTTTCCGAGCTAAAAGGGCACCGCCGCGAGTCGGTGCAAATATGCATCGCTAAAAGAAATGGACTATAGTTCTTATAACTTCTTAATGTCAAGTCTAGCAGTGTTCAGCCCAGAAAGTAGTCTTAAGTGACAACAGAACATCGGATGTGCTTTTATCATTGAACGTTGGATTATAGAAGTTTCTTAGTCTGAAGTCTTGACAATTTTTTTTATCTCAAGACAAAGAAATATATACAATTTCGGTAAACTGGTTTGGCTTACATTGACCTAATGGTGTGGATTCTCAGTTTTGTAGTTTTTAAATGACTGTGATGGACAATTAAAACTATTAAAGGGGTAAAAATACACACTATGTTTTCTCCCCAGAAAAGTCTGACAGGAAGTTGCAAGCACTACAAACATCTATACCCAGGCCACGATCCCCCACCAGTTGACTGCCCACCAGGTACATTATTTACTACTTAGATCATACCCAATCAGGCGTTAACCCCCACCAGTTGACTGCCCACCAGCTACAGTATATTATTACTTATATCAGCATAAACCATACACATTTTCATAAAAGAATAAATGAAAAAGAAAAAGAAAAAAACATCAAAACAAAGGAAGAAAACCCATATCTACTCCTTCATCTGTTCCTTATACAATAGCTAAAGTCATAAGGATTAATTTACATTAGTTCTGGTCTGTGGAGAACCTTAGCTGATAAGGAAGAAACCACAATAGGTGTTGAAATAGCAGGTGAGAGAGAGAGAGAGAGAGAGAGAGAGAGAGAGAGAGTATAATTATTACAGATAATAGGCAAATCTTTATATGGCACAAATCAAAATAAATATTACGAATTTCACACCAAACATAAAACTCTAGGGAACAAAACCCACGAATGAAAGCATCTGGCAAACTACTATCTAGTATTTTAGACTTTATTTCGTCAAATAAATGTGATAATTTTGTATTTGGTTGTTAGTGGACTCTAGTGGGATGCAGCTAGGGGGTGGAAAAGGACAGAGGGTTGACAGTTTCAGCATGAAATGATTGGCTGGAGACTTGATTGCTAATTCACTTGCTAACCCTTCAGGTGAAGTACTGTATGATTTATATATATATATATATATATACATATATATATATATATATATAACATATATATATATATATATATGTATATATATATATATACATATATATATATATGTATATATGTATATATATATATATATATACTGTATATATGTATGTATATATATATATATATATGTGTGTGTGCACTATATATATATATATATATATTATATATATATATATATAGTAATATATATATATATATACTGTATAGTATATATATATATACAGTATATATATATATATATATATACATACATTTTATATATATATATATATATATGCGAGCATATCAAAACAACGATAACCACCCATCTGTTCAATTCCTCTCTCTAAATTCACCCTCATTAAATAAGCCTCCAAAGTACACTTACAAAACTCCCAAGCTCCAACATTCTTCAAAGCATTAGTGACTGGGGGAGGGAGGGGGGGGGGGGTAATAATACCTCTAGTAAGACTATTCTATTGAACAGCCACGAAACATAATCTCCTTAAGGTTGACCTCGTTCATATTACGTGAGAACGACCTCGGAGGTCTCTTCGTCAAGTAAGCGCTTCGAGGCTGTGAAGCTTAAGGATGGCCTTGGAGCCTGGAGACACCAGCGCTGCTCCGATCCGGAGAGGTCTTCGGGCTGTTTGCTATTACGTTCGTTAAAGCCTGGCATCGTGGTATTGTGTTTTCTCTCTCTCTCTCTCTCTCTCTCTCTCTCTCTCTCTCTCTCTCTCTATCAACAACAATAAATTCACCCGTTTCTAATCCACTGCAGGATAAAGGCCTCAGACAAGTCCTTATTTATGACTGGGGTTTGGCCACTTTTCCTCACCACGCAGGCCAGTGCGGATTGGTGATGGTGGGAGACTTTTGTCTGACTGCCCACAGCAAATCAACCTAGTATGGGTGGCCTTGGCTAGTACAGCTTTGCTGATCATGGTAGTACACAAATATTTTCGACACGTTAAGTTATCCTCACAAACAAAGGGATTATATATATATATATATATATACATATAAATATATATATATATATATATATATATATCAACATGGAAAACGTAATATGTATCAATAAACTTATTCTACGTATAATAAACTAAATCTTTCTTCAAATGAAAAATTACTTGGCACATTTGCCAATCACACTTTCTCCCACGATGCTAAAATCTGGCCTTTTATAGTTAATGATAGATTAATTAACACCACAAAGGGACTCAAGGAATAGACTTCACTAATCTAATAACCAAGAGGGACACCCAGTAGAGAGCATGCCTCCGCCACGCCTAGCAGACTTGCTTTGTTCTTAACACTACTATGTACTTATACTTCGAAGTATTTTCTTTAAAATCTAATGGATTTTTCCTTGGGTCAATACCCCACTTACCCACCAAGTTTGGTTGAAATTGGTTCATTAGTTTTTGTGTAATGTTGATCAAAAACACAATATAAACTAACATTTGCCAAATACTTAACTTTGCGATTATATTCAAAGTACTCCTGCGTACTTGTACTTTGGTGTACTTTATCCAAAATAATACAGATTCATCCTTGGATCATACCCAATATGACTACTAAGTTTGAACAAAATCGGTACAGTAGTTTTTGTGTAAAGTTGTCGCAAATAAACTAACAGGACGGCGTGAATTCGTAGCGACTGTAATAATAGTAATAATAGTAATAATGATAATAATAATAATAATAATAATAATAATAATAATAATAATACTAATAATAATAATAATAATGATAATATTAATCCATTCGTAATAATAATAATAATAATAATAATAATAATAATAATAATAATAATAACAACAATAATAATAATAAAAACAATAATAATAACAATAATGATGATGATATTAATACTAATAATAATAATAATATTAATCCATTCGCAATAATAATAATAATAATAATAATAATAATAATAATAATAAAATCATTTATCAAGATAAATCTCTCACTACCTCCTGCCACGCCTTCGTCAGGAACTACTTTGGAGTCACAGTTTATCTATTAATCCATTCAAAAAGTCACCAACAAAGAGTTGCCACCTTGCAGGAGAGAGAGAGAGAGAGAGAGAGAGAGAGAGAGAGAGAGAGAGAGAGGACACTTTATAGCATCTTTTTTTAGTTTTTAGGGTTTTTTTTACTTTTTTATTTTGTCTTTGAAGGTTTTTAGCGAACTTTAAAATCATCCCATTCTTTTTTTTTAAATTAATTGACTATTGTCATATTTCAAAATGGTTTTATTATTATTATTATTATTATTATTATTATTATTATTATTATTATTATTATTATTATTATTATTATTAGCCAAGCTACAACCGTATTTGGAAAAGCAAGATGCTATAAGCCCAAGGGCTCCAATAGGGAAAAATAGCCCAGTGAGGAAAGGAAATAAGGAAATAAATAAATGATGAGAATAAATTAACAATATATCATTCTAAAAACAGTAACAACGTCAAAACAGACATGTCCTATATGAACTATTAACAACGGCAAAAACAAATATGTCATATATAAACTATTAACAACGTCAAAAGCAGATATGTCATATATAAACTATTAACAACGTCAAAAACAGATATGTCCTATATAAACTACTAACAATGTCAAAAACAGATATTTTTAAACTATAAAAAGACTCATGTCAGCCTGGTCAACATAAAAACATTTGCTCCAACTTTGAACTTTTGAAGTTCTACTGATTCAACTACCCGACTAGGAAGCTCATTCCACAACTTGGTAACAGCTGGAATAAAACTTCTAGAATACTGTGTAGTATTGAGCCTCGTGATGGAGAAGGCCTGGCTATTAGAATTAACTGCCTGCCTAGTATTGCGAACAGGATAGAATTGTCCAGGGAGATCTGAATGTAAAGGATGGTCAGAGTTATGAAAAATCTTATGCAACAAGCATAATGAACTAATTGAACGACGGTGCCAGAGATTAATATCTAGATCAGGAATAAGAAATTTAATAGACCGTAAGTTTCTGTCCAACAAATTAAGATGAGAATCAGCAGCTGAAGACCAGACAGGAGAACAATACTCAAAACAAGGTAGAATGAAAGAATTAAAACACTTCTTCAGAATAGATTGATCACCGAAAATCTTGTAAGACTTTCTCAATAAGCCTATTTTTTGTGCAATTGCAGAATACACAGAGCTAATGTGTTTCTCAAAAGTAAATTTGCTGTCGAGAATCACACCTAAAATTTTTAAAGAGTCATACAAATTTAAAGAAACATTATCAATACTGAGATCCGGATGTTGAGGAGCCACCGTCCTTGACCTACTTACAATCATACTTTGAATTTTGTTAGGATTCAACTTCATACCCCATAATTTGCACCATGCACTAATTCTAGCTAAATCTCTATTAAGGGATTCACCAACCCTAGATCTACATTCAGGGGATGGAATTGATGCAAAGAGAGTAGCATCATCTGCATATGCAACAAGCTTGTTTTCTAGGCCAAACCACATGTCATGTGTATATAGTATGAAAAGTAATGGGCCAAGAACACTATCCTGTGGAACACCGGATATCACATTCCTATACACACTATGGTGCCCATCAACAACTCTTTGAGATCTATTGCTTAAAACATCAATAATAATGCTAAGAAACGACCCACCCACTCCAAACTGTTTGAGTTTGAAAACAAGGGCCTCATGATTAACACGGTCAAAGGCAGCACTAAAATCAAGGCCAATCATACGAACTTTCTGACCACAATCAAGGGATTTCTGTACAGCATTGGAGATTGTAAGAGGGGCATCACATGCTCCAAGGACTTTACGAAAACCAAATTGCAAACTAGGGAGTAGATGATTACCTTCAGCAAACCTATTAAGACGTTTTGCCAGAAGACGTTCAAAAACTTTAGATAATATGGGAGTTATGGAAATTGGGCGGTAATCAGTGGGACTTGAGCTACCACAAACACATTTACATAGAGGAGTAACATTACCAATTCTCCAACTAGTGCTAAAAGCTCCTCTTCTTGCTAACTTGCGCAAAATAACAGATAACTTTGGAGCTAAGAAATCTGCTGTCTTTATAAAAAAACAAAGGAAAAATACCATTTGGGTCTACACCTCCATAAGGATCAAGGTCCATCAACAGAGCTTTAATCTCACGAGATCGAAAAGCTAAACTAGTTAGTTTAGCCTCAGGAAAACAGGAATGAGGAAGTCCAAGTTTTTTATTACTCTGTTTACTGTCAAAAACATCAGCCAAAAGGGTTGCCTATTCCTTTGGACAGTGAGTGACTGAGCCATCTGGTTTAAGTAAAGGAGGAACTGTTGCATCTACACTAAAGAGTGCAGATTTAAGGGTAGACCACCATTTACGTTCCTGAGTTGTACCAGAAAGGGTTTCTTTTATGGTTAAATTGTACTCCTTTTCAGTTGAGGCATAAACTCTCTGAGGAAAAGCTCGAAGCTGAGTATAGTTGTTCCAGGTCAAATCTGATCTGTTACCCTTCCAAAGTTGATAGGCCTCCTGCTTCTCCAAATGAGCATATCTGCAGTCATTATTGAACCACGGTTTGTCCTTCACTCGGTACCTTAGCACACGAGAAGGGATACGCCTATCAATTATGTTGACTATATTCTCATTCAAAGGGACAACAGGATCTACACTACTATATAATTGTGACCAATTCAAGCACAAAAGATCATGCAAAATCCCATTCCAGTCTGCTTGGGATTTCATTTAAATTTTACAAGAGTATGATATATCAGGGACAGGCTGCTCAGTCTTCACTACTAATGAAATCAAGGCATGATCAGATGTCCCGACTGGAGAACCAACCTTACTAGTTATAACGCCAGGGGAGTCGGTGTATACGAGGTCCAAGCAATTACCAGACCTGTGAGTAGCTTCATTTATGATTTTCTCACAGCCTGATTCAGAGGCAAAGTCTAAAGCTCTTAAGCCATGGCGATCGGTAGGAGAAATAGAACATAACCACTCCCTATGGTGAGCATTAAAATCACCAACAAAGACAAAAGAAGCCTTTCTATCATCTTCTTGTATCTTAGCCATAATGGTAAGAAGACAATCGAAGATAGAATCATCCATGTCTGGATTCCGGTAGATCGAACACAAATAAAAGTTGTTATGCCTGCCACAAACTTTTATTACCTGAATCTCATGACATCCACATTGATAGCAGGACTTATGAGAAGCAGGGTACTCGATCCTAATATACACCGCCATTCCCCTGGCCCGAGGGATGGCATCACGTTTCAACATTATTGGCTTCTTAAAACCAGTTATAAGGAGCTCAGATGAGTGTCTCATATTTAAAACCAAAGCTTCTGAGCACAAAAGAATATCATACTGTCTGGACGCAACTGTAAGGTCTTGGATATTTGCATGAAGACCACGAATATTGCAATACAGAAGACGACATTGATGAAATCTAGGACGTACTGGTCCCGGATTTCGCTCAATGTCTCCAGACAGCATAAGAATTAATAGAAATAAAAAGAGACATCATAATTAAAAACTATATTAACAAGAATTATAACAAACACAATATGTACAGAATTAAAAATAAAGTGATTGATGAAACCCATAGACTATAGTAAAAAGTAGGGAAAACTGATCAACATGGAGGAGCTGATACACCATGCAAGGCTAAATACCCTCCAGGATAGCCATTTCAACTGAAGGGAGGACAGTAAGGATGGTTTTGAGAAGAAAAAGAATCAGAAAAAGGAAAAGACAACCTCTTGATAAACCACCAGGCATCCATGGCCCTTCTATCAAGCCTGCCCAACACACCATTTCAAAAAAGCCAGAGGAAGAAAAAATAATAAGATAGAATATTGTGCCCGAGTGTACCCTCAAGCAAGAGACCTCTAACTCAAGACAGTGGAAGACCATAGTACAGAGGGTATGACACTACCCAAGACTAGAGAACAATGGTTTGATTTCTCCTAGAGCTGCTTTACTTGAAAAGTTTTTAGATGCCTTTAAAATCGTCCAAAGTTTTTTTTTTTTTATCAAAAGAAATGATTATTGACACTTTTCAAAACCAAAAACTTATATGAGTTTTTAAACTCTTAAAATTCCAAAAAAATTCTGAATATTTTTCAAAGAATTGACTCCATTTTCACTTTTAAAAATCCAAAAATTGACTTAATCTTTTTAAGATTTTACTATTTTTTTCACATAATCCAAAAACTTATCTAATTTTTTTTTCACAGAACTCTAATTCCACTAAAAACTGAAAACTTATCACAATTTTTTTATTAATTTACTCAATTTTAACTTTCAAAAAATCCTAAAAACTTCCTTTTTAAACTTATTAAATTTTCACTTAAAACCCCAATCATTTCCTTTATTTTGAAATGAATCAATATTCACTTTAAAATACAACTTTCCTTTATTTTAAAATTGAATAAATTTTCACTTAAAAATCCCACACATTTCTTTTATTTTAAAATTGAATCCATTTTCACTTAAAAATCACACTTTTAATTTCTTAATGAATACATTTTTACTTAAAAATCTCACAGCTTTCCTTATTTTTAAACTGAATCAATATTCACTTTAAAATACAACTTTCCTTTATTTTCAAAGTTGACTATATTTCCACTTAAAAATCCCACAACCTCTAATTTCTTAATGAGCAAATTTTCACTTAAAAATCTCTTTATTTTTCAAACTGAATCAAGTTAAACTTAAAAATCCCAGAACGTACTTAAATTTTCTTCAAGAACTCGCTCCACTTCCACCTTCAAAAATCCCAGAACTTTTTGTTTACGAAATCGACCTTCTAACCTACCCCCCAAAAAAACACACACACACAAACGCAAGTTTTAAGAGTTTCCTATCCATACCTCCTCCATTGCTTCCAGCGTTCACAATGTGGCCACTACCATTTGGAGAAAATGTAAATCAAGGGAGGGAAGGAGGGGGGGGGGATAGTCATGAACTGGCTTGCTGACAGGGAGAGGTTTAGCCAAGAATTTTGGGGCAGAAACGACTCATTTAGGAATGCGGTTTAAAAGCTCCTTTTTTTTAATTCTTAATTATAGAACAAACGTCTACAGACTTAAATCGTATTAGTGGATGATTTGATATTTGGATAGAGTCAAAATTTGAGAGAACCAAAATGATAAAAATATTGTTTATGAATTAATACTTACAATCAAATTAACTATAATGCATTCATTGTTTTACAAATGTATATTAAATTTATAAAAATAGACAATTAAAAATAAAAAAAATGAACCAATTGGAAAAGAATTATACGAATATACAGTATATCACACATTAATATAAGGGAAGAGACTTAATAGACAAATGAATATATATATATATATATATATGTGTGTGTGTGTGTGTGTATATATATATATATATATATATTTATATATATATATATATATATATACATACTCATAGATATATATATATATATATATATACCAAATGTTAAATAATTATAGAACTACATAATACACAAAAAATTCAGAAAAGAAAAATACTGAATAAAAATTATCCGTCAACAAAAAATAGTAATAAATACAAATAAATCGGTAAATAAAATGAACATTCTTTTATAACTTCCACGTAATATTTTTTTTTCTTTACATCAGAGTTCAAGTTTTTTTTTATTACGACCCAATACTGGAAGCTTACACGCAATTTAAAAAGGAAAAAAAAAACAGCTTAGCCCAAAGGCGCTTTCGTAAGTGCATGTTGGAGTGGTTATTTTCCTTGCATTATTATTATTATTATTATTATTATTATTGTTGTTGTTGTTGTTGTTGTTGTTGTTGTTGTTGTTGTTGTTGTTGTTGTTGTTGTTGTTGTTGTTGTTGTTGTTGTTGTTGTTAATATTAATATTATTATTATTGTTGTTGTTGTTGTTATTAAACGAATCAAGGTAAAATTATAGATTATTATTATCATTATTATTATCAAACGAATCAAGGTAAAACTATTATTATTATTATTATTATTATTATTATTATTATTATTATTATTAAACGAATCAAGGTATAATTATAGATTATTATTATCATTATTATTATCAAACGAATCAAGGTAAAATTATTATTATTATTATTATTATTATTATTATTATTATTATTGTTATTATTATTATTAAACGAATCAAGGTAAAATTATATATTATTATTACCATTATTATTATCAAACGAATCAAGGTAAAATTATTATTATTAATATTATTATTATTATTATCATTATTAAATGAATCAAGGTAAAATTGAAGATTATTATTATCATTATTATTATCAAACGAATCAAGGTAAAATTATTATTATTATCATTATTAAATGAATCAAGGTAAAATTAAAGATTATTATTATTATTATTAAATGAATCAAGGTAAAATTATTATTATTATTATTATTATTATTATTATTATTATTATTATTATTATTATTATTATTATTATTATTTTTCTATTATTATTATTATTATTATTATTATTATTATTATTATTATTATTATTATTATTATTTTTCTCTTATTATTATTATTATTATTATTATTAAAGGATGCAAGGCAAAATTATTATTATTATTTTTATTATTATTATTATTATTATTATTATTATTATTATTATTATTATTAAATGAATCAAGAAGAGACTCTTCTTACAGTTGATAAAAGATCTACCTTATTGTTACTGTTCTTAAAATGTTATTTCAATTGTTCATTACTTCTCTTGTAGTTTATTTCCTTATTTCCTTTCCTCACTGAGCTATTTTTCCCTGTTGGAGCCCTTAGGCTTATAGCCTCTTGCTTTACCAATTAGAGTTGTAGCTTGGCTAATAATAATAATAATAATAATAATAATAATAATAATAATAATAATAATTTAAAATAATAATAATAATAATGATAATAATAATAATAATAATAATAATAATAATAATAATAATAATAATAATTTAAAATAATAATAATAATAATAATGATAATAATAATAATAATAATAATAATAAAATAATAATAATAATAATAATAATAATAATAATAATAATAATAATTAAAAATAATAATAATAATAATGATTTAAATAATAATAATAATAATAATAATAATAATTATAATAATAATAATAATAATAATAATTTAAAATAATAATAATAATAATAATAACAATAATTCAAAATAACAATAATAATAATAATAGTCTCAAGAAATCTTACTGCCTCTCTCTCTCTCTCTCTCTCTCTCTCTCTCTCTCTCTCTCTCTGTCTGATTCGTAGTGAAATATCTAAACCTCTTATAGATGGGCAGATAACATCAAAAGCAGAATTCCTTGAGTGCTTGTTGGCAGTAATCTCTTATCAGGTAAACCCCTCCCCCCCTTAACCCCAGAGAGAGAGAGAGAGAGAGAGAGAGAGAGAGAGAGAGAGAGAGAATTGTGTTGATTGGGTAGAAAAAGAATATTCATTTGTAGAGATATATAAAGATAGTGAATGCAAACAAAACAAGGAGAGAGAGAGAGAGAGAGAGAGAGAGAGAGAGAGAGAGAGAGAGACTAGAAAAAGAATATTCATTTGTAGAATTATGCAAAGACAGTGAATGCAAGCAAAAATGAAAAATGAAATATATAGTTCTCTAGTCTTGGGTAGTGCCATAGCCTCTGTACCATGGTCTTCTACTGTCTTGGGTTAGAGTTCTCTTGCTTGAGGGTACACTCAGGCACACTATTTCTATCTTGTTTCTCTTCCTCTTGTTATTTTCAAGTTTTTATAGTTTATTTTACGTAAGATTTTTTTAATGTTATTGTTATTAAACTTTCTCTTGTAGTTTTTCCTTATTTCCTTTCCTCACTGAGCTAATTTCCCTGTTGGAGCCCTTGGGCTTATAACATCCTGCTTTTCCATCTAGGGTTGTAGGGTTGTAGCTTGGTAAGTAATAATGATAAAACTGTTTTTTTCAATTTATAAGGTCTTTCTTCACTAGAAAAAATGAATTTTTACCTAATATTTTTGAGCACACTTCGGTTCTGGGCAAGTTTCGGGATAGGAGGCTGTCAGTTTCTTCACGTTTAGTTAAAAGCCTTTTTCTATTTAGATAAAAAACGTTCAATTTCGTTTTTGACGAATATTTGAACTAACAAGATGCTCGGGGTTCAAGGGGTTCACAATAACCCTAACTGAGGTTTCAAAGGGGTTATTAGATGAGAGAGAGAGAGAGAGAGAGAGAGAGAGAGAGAGAGAGAGAGAGAGTTACAAGTATTTTGGATGTCTCAAAGACTTTTTAGTCCATCCGCGAAGACTCCATTTCCTCTTTGGTAGAACGATTTAGTTTAAGCCTTTAGAGAGTTCTTATGATCTTGTCTAACTCATTCTTGAACTCGTTTACTGTGTTACTGTCTAACTACAGGGGTGGCCAACCTATGGCACATACGCCAACAGTGGCGCATTGCACGATTACAAATAATAAAAGAAAAAACACGCCTGCTCATAAAAAGTGGTACTAATAATAATAATATATACTGATTTTTAGAAAAAAAAAATAAAAAAACAATAATTTAAGGGGACCTTTCGATATGTCCTGTATTTTTTCTTCTAATTATTCAAAATACACAATTTCTATATATATATATATATATATATATATGTATTAAAGTTTAGACATATATAATACCTTCATCATAATTTAACTCCTAATATTACAGATTTAGTGAAAGCAAAGCAAAATAAAAAGTCTCATTAAACATAGTTATGTTTACTTTACCTGCATGTGAAATTACTTTTTTTTAAACTGCTAATTATGTTCATATATTTTTATCTCTCTCTCTCTCTCTCTCTCTCTCTCTCTCTCTCTCTATATATATATATATATATATATATATATATACGTATGTATGTATGTCAAATGATTATATGTATAACCGCCAAATATGTCCAAATCACCATATTTAAAGGATTGAAAGGGGGGTTGAAGTTTGTGTGGCGCATCTGAATTAGAAGTGAAAAAAATTGGTGCATGGTAAACAAAAGGTTGGCCACCCCTGGGACTCTAACACATCCGCTGGAAGTCTATTCCATATATTTGCCATTTCGTACGTAAAGAAATGACCACATTGAGTGGTGTTGTATCTATTCAATTCCAGTTTGTACCCGTTACCTCTGGAGTGAGTAGAGAGAGAGAGCGAGAGAGAGAATCTATTCTATTTAAATATTGCTAATACCGCTCGTAACACCGATGGCTATACAAGCCAGCCCATAGAGCATCAGGGTAGATGATACGAATACACGGTTGTATAAATGAGGCACGTAGGAGGAGGACTGTAAACACTCCCATCTCCCCCCCCCCCCTCCCCCTCCCACCTTCTCAAACGAGCTGACAGGTCTTACATGCGATCAGATAAGCATCAAAAGTAGTCTACACCAAAGCAAAGAAATGTTTATTTGAATTCTTATTAACTTCACATTCTCCACCAGGAGAAGGGGACCTCCCCCTTGGCCTCGAATCGAATGATCCGCCGGCTCTAATGCCTTATCGTGACCCACTGTCATTCTTTGTGGCTCACTACCAATTCGACGTGCATTTTTTCACCACTTGAAGGTTTAAAGGTCGCTCATGAATGGCAGTGGCAAGGGATAGTGACTATGCACTAGATAGGAGAATGTTTTAGAGACAGGACAATGCCCTAGAAACAGGAAAATGTCCTAGTGACAGGAAAATGCCCTAGAGAGAAGACAATACCCTAGAGACTATGACTATACATATGATCAGTGGCCCAAGCCTTTCTACATCCAAGGTAGGACCATGGACAGTCAGGCAATGGCTACTGATGACTCAGCAGGTAGATTTATAGGCTCCCCGAAATCCCCAGTTGTAGACACTACAAGAAACATCGAGCTAGAGCGGGTCTCGATCTCCCAACCAGCAGAACGCAAGGCAGGGACGTTTCCAATAGGCTACCATAACCTAGCTAATAACACCCCTCCCTTTTATCCGGGGTTGGTTGCAATGTGCTCATATGATAACCCCTACAGGTACAGTTGCACCCAGGAATTCCAGGCACAATAGCCAAAACCTTACTGTGTTTAGCACCGCCCACCTGTGTTTAGCTCCGCCCACCTGTGTTTAGCCCCGCCCACTTGTGTTTAGCTCCTCCCACCTGTATTTAGCCCCGTCCACCTATGTTTAGTCCCACCCATCTGTGTTTAGCTCTGCCCACCTGTGTTTAGCACCACCCATCTGTGTTTAGCTTTGCCCACTTGTGTTTAGCTTTGCCTACCTGTGTTAAGTCCCAACCACCTGTGATTAGCCACGCCTACCTGTGTTAAGCCCCACCACCCTGTGTTTAGCTCCCTCTACTTGTGTTTAAGCCCCACCACCCTGTGTTTAGCTCCCTCTACTTGTGTTTAAGCCCCACCCACCAGTGTTTAACCCCACCCACCTGTGTTTAGTCTCGCCCACTTTTGTTTAGCTCCGCCCAACTATGTTTAGCCCCACCCACCTGTGTTTAGCCCCGCCTACCTGTAAGCCCCATCCAACAGTGCTTAGCTCCGCCCACATGTGTTTAGCCCTGCCCACCACTCCTGCCATCTTTCCCTGTTGGTTACTCGACGTGCAGTAAGGGTGCAACGGGTGCATTTCTGTGGAGCGAGGTGTGCCAAGGATTCCTGTGGCCAACTGTACATGCAACAGCTGTCACAATGAGATCTTGAAATGCTATTTAATCTTGGGAATGCAGTTGCAAGCCCTACGCCCTTCCCACACTTAATTTACAACTTGGGTTATACATAAGAGTTTTGGGGTTATTAATTATCTAATTATTGAAGAAACAAATAAAAAACTAATAAAACATAACAAATAAAATGAAAACTAAAAAAGTAAATAATAGAGTAAGTGAAAAAATCCAGTTAACATTATTATTATTATTATTATTTTTCTAAGTTACAACCCTAATTGTTAAAGCAATATGCCATAAGCCCATGGGCTCCGACAGGAAAAAACAGCCCAGTGAGAAAAATAGGAAATATATATACAGAAGTAATGAACAATTGAAATAAAACACTTTAAGAACAATACCATTATTAAAAAAACAGATCTTTCCTATATAAACTAAGTTTTCATAGTTTATGTAGGAAATACTTATCTCAACGTAACTGTTCTTAAAATACTCTATTTTTCCTCATTTCCTTTCCTCGCTGAGCTATTTTCCCTGTTGGAGCCCCTGGGCTTATAGCATCCTGCTTTTCCAACTAGGGATGTAGCTTAGCAAAATTAATAATAATAATAATAATAATAATAATAATAATAACAACACTACAAAAACTAACGTAAAATATGAAAATACATAAAAATTGCAGCAAGCAGGAAAAACCGGCGGACAGGTCAAAACTGACAGGTTAATAAACCACCCGTGGATCTCACCAGGTGCCCAAGCAAGCTTAGAAGCAGCTGATCCTCCTTCAATTTGACAAGTCAATTACCTACCTGTTGAAAGTACCTCGCCAGAAGGTAGTACTTGTGAACCTTGGTTTATTGCAAGGGAGAGATGGCAGAGGTATTGGGACGAGCTAAACACAGGTGGTTGGGGGTAAAAAAACAGGTGGGCGGTGCTAAACACAGGTGGGTGGAGGTAAAAAAAAGGTGGGCGGTGCTAAACACAGGTGGGCGGTGCTAAACACAGGTGGGCAGTGCTAAACACAGGTGGGTGGAGGTAAAAAACAGGTGGGCGGTGCTAAACACAGGTGGGCGGTGCTAAACACAGGTGGGTGGAGGTAAAAAAACAGGTGGGCGATGCTAAACACAGGTGGGCGGTGCTAAACACAGGTAGGCAGTGCTAAACACAGGTGGGCAGAGCTAAACACAGGTGGGCGGGGCTAAATATAGGTAGGCAGAGCTAAACACAGGTGGGCGGGGCAAAACACAGGTGGGCGGGGCTAAATATAGGTAGGCGGAGCTAAATACAGGTGGGCGGGGCTAAAAACAGGTGGGTGGTGCTAAACACAGGTGGGTGGGGCTAAATATAGGTAGGCGGCGCTAAAAACAGGTGGGTGGTGCTAAACACAGGTGGGAGGGGCTAAACACAGGTGGGTGGTGCTAAACACAGGTGGGCGGTGCTAAACACAGGTGGGTGGGTGGGTGGGGGCTAAATATAGGTAGGCGGCACTAAAAACAAGTGGGTGGTGCTAAACACAAGTGGGCGGGGCTAATCACATGAAGGGAGGGATGGCGGAAGAACTTGGTTTAAAGGTCTTTCACGGATGGCAGAGGGAAGGGACAGTGATAATGCCCTAGATCAGCAGCCAAGGCACCCTTTCCACTCAAGCTAGGACCAGGGAGAGCCAGGCAGTGGCTGGTGATGACTCAACAGGTAGCCCTAAAGGCTCATCCAAACCCTCCATCTTTACCTAACAAGGATGGTGAGGTTGCAGACACTGCGAGAAACTACCAACCTTGAGCGGGTCTTGAATCCATGCCCAGCAGCCATTGCCTGGCTCTCCCAGGTCCTAGCTTGGATGTAAATGAGGCTTGAGCTGACCATATGCATATATGATCAGTTTCTAGGACATAGTCACTGTCCCTTGTCTCTGCCATTCATGAGCGACCTTTAAACCAAATTATTATGATAATAATATTGCGAGATAAAGCTGCTATTTTGTAGCTTGATAGCTACGACCCACCTCAGTCGAATGACTACTAGATACTATATACTCTTTGTAG
>NC_090758.1:77458440-77463440 GCF_036898095.1 Palaemon carinicauda
AATAGTGTACCAAAAAGATAAGTATCTGTTTTTCATTGGGGAAACTTATAACATTTCCGTATGAGTTCTTTGGTATTATTAAAGCCAGGTTTAATATATAATGCACTCAAAAATATATTTAAGATATGGAATACATTGATACAGGAGATAATACATTCAATTCATTCCTAAGGTTGATTCAATTCCCTGAAATTCATTTAATTTTCAAAAAGTGATTGAGAGGGACTTTTAAGAGGGACGTTTCTGAGTACGTATATCAACCATGATGGCATTTCAATATTGAATTCTACCTTTGGGAATGTATATCCACTGGAAATTCATTTATGATAAATGCTTCTGGCTGAGCAAGGATTCGAACCGATGTCTGAGTCGAAACAATGCCAGTAAAGACTCTTACCTGAGATATAAGTTCATTTCAAGTCCACTGTACATACTCCAGACGAATTCAGGAATGTGTTCTTATGGGGGGGGAGAGAGAGAGAGAGAGAGAGAGAGAGAGAGAGAGAGAGAGAGTGCCCTATTCTTATTCTATGTTTGGGTTCCCCCAGGTCCCTCAGTGTGAGGCACCTCGTATATCCACCAGAGAGTTGCTAATGCATCTTCCGGTGTATTTTGCATCTTCCAGTCTTGGATGGTCTGGGATGCAGAGAGAGAGAGAGAGAGAGAGAGAGAGAGAGAGAGATCTGGATATATCTTCATCTCGAGTTATCGAGGCTTTCTCCAAAACCGGCTTCCAGAACTCGATATCCGATCCCAAGCTTCATCTATCCTGGCTTCAGCTCCGGGTATCTTTCAGCATCGTGACAGACAGACACACACGGACAGATCAACAAACAAACAAACACACAAATACAGAGATTGCAATACCTCATGTCTTTTTTTGATTACCTGATGGATATCAGGTTTTGATTTCAAAATGCCAGGTCTCATCTTCTTGGTATTTGCAAGAGATACCTAGAGAGAGAGAGAGAGAGAGAGAGAGAGAGAGAGATCAGTGGATAAGGGGACTTGAAAGAATTGAGAATAACAAATTATATTACATCTTTTCAAAATTGTTGTCCAAGTGAACGGGTTAAACAACAAGGACATTGAAAGAGAGAGAGAGAGAGAGAGAGAGAGAGAGAGAGAGAAAGATGGGGGAGAGAGAGAGAGAGATCAGTGGATAAGGGGACTTGAAAAAATTGAAAATTACAAATTATATTACAACTTTTCAAAACAGTCTTCCAACTCAGTGAGAGAGAGAGAGAGAGAGAGAGAGAGAGAGAAAGAGAGAGAGAGAGAGAATCATTCTATCTTACATGTTTGGTCCTAATAGAAAAAGTTTTTTTTAATTGATTTTTATGATATATATATTATTATTTTGTGTAATTTCTCTATTCAAATGGAAATTATTTCATAAGTTAATGGTCTCTCGCCTATTTTTAGGCTTAATAATAATAATAATAATAATAATAATAATAACAATAATAATGATAATAAGTAGAAAGAGCATTAGAGAGATTTCAGACCTCCGCCAATTATAATTGTCAACATTTGACTTAAGTCTACGGACCAATCTTTCCCTATTTCACATGTCGACCGTGAATGAATCTACTCTATAATAATAATAACAATAATAACCAGAGTTCCATTGTTCAAATTTGGTGAAAATTAGGCAAGAAGTTTTGATATAATCTTGCTAATAAACAAACAGATAAATAAATAACTATAGTCAATTTTTTTAGCGAGGCAGATTTGCACTGACTCGCAGGGGTGCCCTTTTAGCTCGGAAAAGTTTCCTGATCGCTGATTGGTTGGGCAAGATAATTCTAACCAATCAGCGATCAGGAAACTTTTTCCGAGCTAAAAGGGCACCGCTGCGAGTCGGTGCAAATCTGCCTTGCTAAAAAAAATTGACTATAGAGGGGCACTCAGTAGAGAGCAGACCTCCGCTGCAGCGCTGCAGCAGCTTATTTCTTGACCTTGACCTTGACCTTTGATCTTAACATGTATTAATTGGCGTGGATTTTCATACACTCAAATGTGAACCAAGTTTGAAGTCTCTGTGACAACGATGTCCAAACTTGTGGCTGATTATGTGAATTGGACATTTTACTTGACAGTGACCTTGACCTTTGACCTTGACCTTCCAAAATGCAATAATTTCTAGCTTTTTCTGTAACAAATAATCCCTGAATGTTTCATTACTCTACGATTAAAACTGTGGCCAGAAACGTGTTCACAAACACACACACACAAATACACAAACAGGGGTGAAAACATAACCTCCTTCCAACTTCGTTGGCGGAGGTAATAAACGCAAGTCATTTCATAACCTCCTTGGCTGAGGTAATAATAATTACATTTATCAATGTATCTTTAGGAATACATATAAATATTTGTTCCTGTAAAAAAATTGAGCAATATGTATATAAATAACGAATCATTTAGTACCTTAAACATAGCAATTACATTACATTACATTACAACATGCAAAACGTAATTCTTACCTAGAATTACATAAACTGAAAAAAAACTCCTCTGGTATTATATTTACAAGGGTAAAACGTCATATTTATACACAAAGTTTACATCATAACACATAAAGATGCAAGAGAAAACACATGTGTTTGTATTTAGTGTGCCAGAAGATGGTTGTGTACATCTGTAACTGTTTATATTTACAGTTTTGGGGGGAGTGGGGTATTCTAGGTTCCTGATCTATTTACAGGGGGAGGGGAGAAGCCAGATCATACATGCCTTTGTCCTCAAGCTTATACAAGTGGTCATGTGGAGCATTTCTTTTTACATATCCCACAAGGGCATTTAGGGTCTCGATTCTACTCGAGGTGTACGAAGCAAAGTTCTACTAAGTTCTACGTGCCACGGCCCTCAGGAAGGTCATGGACTACACTTCTATTTACATATCTGAGGCGTGGCATCTCTACGAAAGCCATCTAGGAAACCGAGATGGTAAGGCGTGAACCAGCAGCAGAATTATACCATACCCACGAATCAGACAGGCCGGTTGAATCCAAGAGGGAATTTTTCTCGTTTTCCGTTCGGTCGCCTTCGGGGGTCTCTCTCGCGTCCCTTTCCGAGTTACCCTCGGGGCTGGAGGGCGGCGTCACCATCCCAGGGGACAGCGAGACCGGTATGGGCATGGGGTTGGGTGTGACGGCTGCATCCCCCGGGTTTACACGGAGCGGCACCCTTTTGGGCGCTAGGGGTTCAGCAGCCGGTTCTTTTTTGAGTTGTGGTTCGATTTCATGTGCCGATTTAGTCTGACGAGGTTCCTGGGACTGATTCATTGTTGAGAATTTTGACTGCAATGGATTACTGACTGTTACTTTATGTTGGGGTTGTGAACTGTTGGATACTGTTCGAGGTTGCTCTATCGGATATGTTTCTCGGATGTTTGTGACTCTTGTGTCACCTGACCTTTGGGTTGTGAAGGTTCAATTATATTGATCTTTTTGGATGGCTGTGGTTCATCTATGACTATTTTGGGTTTAGGCGATTCATTAATTACTATCTTGGGAGGCTGCTGCATGTCGTTCGTAACAGTTTTTCTTACCTGGGAAGATTCATTGATGGATGGTTTTGTGGGATATGAAGACTGAGATTGTTTGGAATAAGATTCTGAGGGGGTGACAGTGACTGGAGGGATTGGCTGATGCCTAGGTGAATTAGTTCCTAAAACACTTCTGGCTTGTTCAGTATTACCTGGGGAAGGAGAGGCCGTGAACTCTGATGGGAGTTTTTTAGGCCCAACGGGGGGATGGTGGTTTCGATTGCTTAGAGTTAATTTTGGGCGAAGTATTGCCTGGGGATACTTTTGGATTTATTCTAGGTCCCGATGGAGAGGGAGGGGGTGGCAGGGGCCTTGCCCCGCCCACCAATGAATGTGGTTGGACTTCTAGGTTTGGGAGACTGTTTAGAAACGATAGTGACCGTTGTTGTCTTTTTAGACGTTACCTCAGTGGCTGAAGGCTTGCTGTTGGCTGATGATGTTGTGACTTTCTTGGTTTCAATGGTTGTAGTTGAAGTTTTATCAGGAGTAATGGCTTTTCCTTCTACTGCTGCCTTTCCGCCATCTGCTGCATCGTGACTGGTCTTTGCAAGGGCTTCTGGACTGAGCTGTGCTACAGGTGTATCCGAGTTAACGGTCCAGTTCTTCACAAGCTGGACACTTGAAATATACGAACGGAAATGAAGACGACTGGGCATCAACGGATCCCGCCACTTCAGAGCTAGGAACATCTGCAGCGCCTTCCGGCAATGAGTCGTCAGTAGATGGTTGTTCAGGTTCAGTCTTTGGTTGACTCTTATTCTCCATTGTTTCTGATTCAGTTGTGTCTGTGGCATCTTTTGATGACTGTTGTGTGGAGGGTTGTTCGGCTTTCTTCTTCCGAAAGAGGGAGGTTCCAAACTTGTTCTTTCCTACCTTTTTGTCTTCTTTCTCTTCAAATTTCTTAACAGTTTCAGAAATCTTGTTGTTCTTACCCATTAATGGTGATGAATTCCTACTGTTTGGTTCTGAGGATTCTTTAGGAGATGACGTTCCATTAAGTCTCTCGTGGGTGGCTTGGTGGCAGTCTATATTAGTTTCGCTATTCGCTATATCAGTGTTTGCATCTTGTAACAACTCATTTTTCACAGGAGCAGGGCTGTTTGGAGCACTGAGTTCTGAATCTACGTAAGGATCTTGCTCGCCATCACTCATTACCGCTGTGCGGTGGAGGTGCTGTCCCCATCAGCGGCTGCTTTCTTCTGCTGGCGCAGTTTTCTACTGGTCTTACGACTTTTTCGAAACGAGGGACATGAGGCCCTTTTTCTTCTTGGTTTCAAGTTCTTCTCCACTTTGGGGGATGCGCTGCCATCAACTGCACTCATGACTGAGTATGATCCGCTCTTACTTCTGAGTGCTGATAAACTACAGGCGTCTAAGCTCTGTCTATCTATATCAGAGTAACTAAGAGCCTGAGAAGCTTCCAAGGAATCTAGCCAAGAAGGTTTGA
>NC_090758.1:77468440-77473440 GCF_036898095.1 Palaemon carinicauda
ATTAAAGAACAAAGGCCTCAGACGTGTTCTTATTCATGTCCGGGGTTTGGCCAGTTTTCATCACCACGCTGGCCAACAACGGACTGGTGCGTGCATCTATCTATCTATCTATATATCTATCTATATATATCATATAAATAGAGAGAGAGAGAGAGAGAGAGAGAGAGAGAGAGAGAGAGAGAGAGAGAGAGAGAGAGAGAGAGAGAGATTAGTCCTAGCAATAACAAAAGTGAAAGGGCAGGGCTTGCAAGATGGTAAAGATCAAAGAATGATTCCATGCGACCCAAAATAGTGTTAAAGCTATTAATCAGTCAGAGATAATTAAGTCAATTATGATTAAAAAATATATACAAGAAACTTTCTAGATGAGATTGATGGACTCTCTGCAAGATGTTGATGATGATGGGTGATTTGAATGCAAAAGTAAGAGAGACAGCACAAGATATATCACGTATAAAAGATTCACGATGAGAATGACGAGGCTTCTGGGAGACGTCGATGTTGCTGGATGATTTGAATGCAAAAGTAAGAGATAGCCACGAGTGACGTCAAGTATAAAAGATTCCGCATGACAGTGACGAGGCTTCTGGGAGATGTTGGTGATGATGGATGATTTGAATGCAAAAGTCAGAAAGTAAGAGTGATGTCAAGTATAAAAGATTCCATGTGAGAGTGATGAGGCTTCTGGGAGATGTTGGTGATGATGGGTGATTTGAATGCAAAAGTAATAGACAGACACAAGTGATGTCAAGTATAAAAGATTCAGCATGAGAATAACGAGGCTTCTGGGAGACGTCGGTGATGATGGGTGATTTGCATGCAAAAGTAAGAGAGACAGTACAAGATATATCACGTATAAAAGATTCACGATGAGAATGACGAGGCTTCTGGGAGATGTCGGTGATGATGGGTGATTTGCATGCAAAAGTAAGAGATAGCCACGAGTGATGTCAAGTATAAAAGATTCCCCATGAAAGCGACGAGGCTTCTGGGAGACGTCGATGTTGCTGGATGATTTGAATGCAAAAGTAAGAGATAGCCACGAGTGACGTCAAGTATAAAAGATTCCGCATGACAGTGACGAGGCTTCTGGGAGATGTTGGTGATGATGGATGATTTGAATGCAAAAGTCAGAAAGTAAGAGTGATGTCAAGTATAAAAGATTCCATGTGAGAGTGATGAGGCTTCTGGGAGATGTTGGTGATGATGGGTGATTTGAATGCAAAAGTAATAGACAGACACAAGTGATGTCAAGTATAAAAGATTCAGCATGAGAATAACGAGGCTTCTGGGAGACGTCGGTGAAGATGGGTGACTTGAATGCAAAAGTAAGAGTCAGTCACACTTGACAAAGCAGTTGGTAGGCTTATTCTGTATCAGTGAGAGTTAATGGATGATAATAGCATGATTGATGGGAATAAAGAGTTCCAGAAGAAAGGAAGACAATGAAGATTATGGTATAAGAAAGTCATGTATTAATTTAATATGTAGGAGTGTGAGCCAGAGGTACAGATTATCATTACGTAACTGAATTGACTAGATCAGAGGTCTTGTATAATTACTAAGAATGCCATTAAGAAAATTTGGTGTAATAATGAAGTGTAAAAAAGAAGAGAGTGTTAAATTATGCTAGAATCCTAAAAACAGGAACAATAGAATGCAACGAGAGATTTTGGAGGGAACATATGAAGTTAAAATAAGAATATATGGGGTAAACAGACGAAGGATGAAGCCAAAGAAAAATTTATGAAGACGAATATAGCTAAAGTAGGATAAACGAATACATTTACTGGTGCATCTTTCCCACCGAACTGTAAAGAAAAATCATAAGCCATCATGAGCACAGAATGAATCTACTTCAATTCAAAACCACAAGACAAAAGACTTCCCTTGAAGCGTGTTCAAATTCAGGTCAGTGTTTTTGAAGGTAGTAGGTTGGCCAGGGCACCAGCTGCCCGTTGAGATACTACCGCTAGAGAGTTAGGGGGTCCTTTGACTGGCCAGACAGTACCATATTGGATCCTTCTCTCTGGTTACGGTTCTTTCCCTTTGCCTACACAGACACCGAATAGTCTGGCCTATTCTTTACAGATTCTCCTCTGTCCTCATACACCTGACAACACTGAGATTACTAAACAATTCTTCTTCACCCAAGGGGTTAACTACGGCAATGTAATTGTTCAGTGGCTACTTTCCTCTTGGTAAGGGTAGAAGAGACTCTTTAGCTATGGTAAGCAGCTCTTCTAGGAGAAGGACACTCCAAAATCAAACCATTGTTCTCTAGTCTTGGGTAGTGCTATAGCCTCTGTACCATGGCCTTCCACTGTCTTGGGTTAGAGTTCTCTTGCTTGAGGGTACACTCAGGCACACTATTGTATCTAGTTTCTCTTTCTCTTGTTTTGTTGAATTTTTTATTGTTTATATAGGAAATATTTATTTAAATGTTGTTACTATTCTTAAAATATTTTATTTTTCCTTGTTTCCTTTCCTCACTGAGCTATTTTCCCTGTTGGGGCCCCTGGGCTTATAGCATCCTGCTTTTCCAACTAGGATTGTAGCTTAGCATTTAATAATAATAATAATAATAATAATGGGATTTTCTTTCAAAATATTTCTCTTAAAGGCATCGTACATGCAATCTTTTCCTTCTTAAGATTTTTACCATTATATGAGGTACTGATTAGTTCAATAACTATTTTCTGCTTGAGACGAAGTAGATATTGCATACGCAAACCTAGATGGGAAAGCCATCGTACAAATGCTCTACTTGCCCCGTACTATACCTGTTCGATTCCTGCTTGCGTAATTGAAAATACCTACAAGATGAACCATCATTCGTATGCTCTACTTGACCTCATACGAAAGTTCTTCTTCTCCTGCCAGTGTATATGACGAAACCGACATAGCAAAGCCATCTTTCATATGCTCTACATGACGCCGCCATACTAAAGTTCTTCCTCTACTACCAGCGTACATGATGAAACCTACAAGACATAACCATCTTTCATATGCTCTACATGACGCCATACCAAAGTTGTTCCTCTACTACCACCCTACATGACGAAAAATACATGGCAAAGCCCTCTTTCGAATCCTCGACATGTCGCCATACTAAAGTTCTTCCTCTACTACCAGCGTACATGACGAAACCTACATGGCAAAGCCCTCTTTCGAATACTCGACATGTCGCCATACTAAAGTTCTTCCTCTACTACCAGCGTACATGACGAAACCTACATGGCAAAGCCCTCTTTCGAATACTCGACATGTCGCCATACTAAAGTTCTTCCTCTACTACCAGCCTACATGACGAAACCTACATGGCAAAGCCCTCTTTCGAATACTCGACATAACTACCAGCGTACATGACGAAACCTACATGGCAAAGCCATCTTTCGAATACTCGACATAACTACCAGCGTACATGACGAAACCTACATGGCAAAGCCCTCTTTCGAATGCTCGACGTGTCGCCGTACTAAACTTCTTCCTCTACTACCAGCCTACATGACGAAACCTACATGGCAAATCCCTCTTTCGAATGCTCGACGTGTCGCCGTACTAAACTTCTTCCTCTACTACCAGCGTACATGACGAAACCTACATGGCAAAGCCCTCTTTCGAATGCTCGACGTGTCGCCGTACTAAACTTCTTCCTCTACTACCAGCGTACATGACGAAACCTACATGGCAAAGCCCTCTTTCGAATGCTCGACGTGTCGCCATACTAAAGTTCTTCCTCTACTACCAGCCTACATGACGAAACCTACATGGCAAAGCCCTCTTTCGAATGCTCGACGTGTCGCCATACTAAAGTTCTTCCTCTACTACCAGCCTACATGACGAAACCTACATGGCAAAGCCCTCTTTCGAATGCCTGACATGTCGCCATACTAAAGTGCTTCCTCTACTACCAGCCTACATGACGAAACCTACATGGAAAAGCCCTCTTTCGAATGCTCGACATGTCGCCATACTAAAGTTCCTCCTTTACTACCAGCCTACATGACGAAACCTACACGGCAAAGCCCCCTTTCGAATCCTCGACATGACGCCATACCAAAGTTCTTCCTCTACTACCAGCGTACAAGATGAAACCTTCCAGACATCTTTCATATGCTCTACCTAACCTCGTATTAAACTTCTTCCCCTCCTGCCAGCGTACATGACGAATCAATTGTAATCCTCCCAGAACAAGTAAGCCTCATAAATGCGACCAGGGGAGGGATCTCTCATTTACCAACATTGCACCCTGAGACAAAAAGGAAAGCCACACAAGTGCTCATAGGAACTACTTGGGAGCTACTCGCAAGTGCTACTGTCTTCTTCGAGAATAGGGTAACCTTATGAGAAGAAGATTGTTGTTGTTATTATTATTATTATTATTATTATTATTATTATTATTATTTATTGTTGTTGTTGTTGCTGTCATTATTATCATTATTATTATTAACATTATTTTTATTATCAATATTAATATTAATATTATTATTATTAATATTCTATTATTATTATTATTATTATTATTATTTGCTGTTGTTGTTGTTGTTGTTGTTGTTATCATTATTATTACTATTATTATTATTATTATTATTATCATTATTATTATTAATATTAACATTATTTTTATTATTATTATCAATACTAATATTAATATTATTATTATTAATATTTTATTATTATTTCTATTATTATTATTAATATTAACATTATTTTTATTATTATTATCAATACTAATATTAATATTATTATTATTAATATTTTATAATTATTTCTATTATTATAATTATTATTATTATTAATATAATTAATATTATTATTATTATTATTACGCATCTTGTTGAGAGTAAATCCATCTAAAATAATAATAATAATAATAATAATAATAATAATAATAATAATAATAATAATAATAATAATAATAAATGCTAAAAGAACCACTTTATATGTTTTAAATTAAACTCTGAATGTTCAACTAATGAATATAAAAATATATAAGA
>NC_090758.1:77483440-77488440 GCF_036898095.1 Palaemon carinicauda
TGGTTTCTTACATGAAAGAAACTAGATTTGGCAAGTCTAAAGGACTGGTGGTGTTTGTCTAAAGTGGCAGGTTTTTAGACATTAGCTTCTCTCTATGACAATTATGTCTTTTGGGAACAATAACATTTATGTCTTTTGAACACAAAAACTCACGTTTCTTTGACACAAAAACATTTATGTCTTTTTAAGACAATAACTTATATTCTTTTGACACAACTACTAATGTCTTTTTGACACAAGAAATGTCCCTTTGAAACAAAAAATAATGTATTTTTGACACAATAAACTGATGTCTTTATGAGACAAAACACTAAGATCTTTTTGACCCAAAAACTAATGTCTTTTCGACGCAAAACCTAATGTCTTTTTGACACAAAAAAAACTGATGTCTTTTTGAAGCAAAACACTAAACAAATTGACAATAAAAAACACAATATCTTTTTGACACAACAAAACCTAATGTCTTTTTGACACGAAAACTAATGTTTTCTTGACACAAGACACAATGTCTTTTTGACACAAAAATCTGATGTCTTTCTGGACACAAAACACTAACGTCTTTTTACAGCACACACACAAAAAAAAATTAAAAAAACCTAATGTCTTTTTGACACGAAACTCACTAACATCTATTCGACACAAAAAACACTAAAGCCCCTTTGACACGAATACCAACTTGACACAGATCTTTTCCTCATGAATATGTATTCGACTTCTTACAAACAAATAGACCCCCCTATTATGAAGATTATGCAAATCAGTTAACTATTACTGATGACGACACCAGCAAAATTCTATGGAAGATTCTCTTATTACCATATAAAAGCCAGGGACATCTATCCTACGGGACCTTTTCCCACTACCATACAGATCTTCCCGGACAGTATCCATCCTGTTCGTAATACTAGACATGCAGTTAATTCTAATAGTCCGGCCTTCCCCATTATGAGGCTCAATACTACACAGTATTCTAGAGGTTTTATTCCAGCTGAGTGACCAAGTTGTGGAATGATCTCCCCGGACAGTTCCATCCTGTTCGTAATACTAGACATGCAGTTGACTCTAGCAGCCAGGCCTTCTCCATCATGTGGGTTCAATACTACACAGTACTCTAGAAGCTTTATCCCACCTGTGACCAAGTTGTGGAATGGTCTCCCCTGGACAATTCTATCCTGCCTCGTAATACTAGGCAGGCAGTCGATTCTAATAGCCAGACCTTCTCCATCATGAGGGCTCAATACTACACAGTACTCTAGAAGCTTTATCCCACCTGTGACCAAGTTGTGGAATGATCTCCCTGGACAATTCTATCCTGTTGGTAATACTAGGCAGGCAGTCAATTCTAATAGTCAGGCCTTCTCCATCATGAGGCTCAATACTAACACAGTATTCTAGAAGTTTTTATTCCAGCTGTGACCAAGTTGTGGAATGATCTCCTGGACAATTCTATCCTGTTCGTAATACTAGGCAGGCAGTCAATTCTAATAGCCAGTCCTTCTCCATCATGAGGTTCAATACTACACAGTATTCTAGAAGTTTTATTCCAGCTGTGACTAAGTTGTGGAATGATCTCCCTGGACAATTCTATCCTGCTCGTAATACTAGGCAGGCAGTCAATTCTAATAGCCAGGCCTTCTCCATCATGAGTTCAATACTACACAGTATTCTAGAAGTTTTATTCCAGCTGTGACTAAGTTGTGGAATGATCTCCCTGGACAATTTCTATCCTGCTCGTAATACTAGGCAGGCAGTCAATTCTAATAGCCAGGCCTTCTCCATCATGAGGCTCAATACTACACAGTATTCTAGAAGTTTTTATTCCAGCTGTGACCAAGTTGTGGAATGATCTCCCTGGACAATTCTATCCTGTTCGTAATACTAGGCAGGCAGTCAATTCTAATAGTCAGGCCTTTCTCCATCATGAGGCTCAATTACTACACAGTATTCTAGAAGTTTTATTCCAGCTGTGACCAAGTTGTGGAATGATCTCCCTGGACAATTCTATCCTGTTCTTAATACTAGGCAGGCAGTTAACCCTTTTACCCCCCGTGCTATTTGGAAATTTCCAACCCCTCAATCCCCAAGGGGTTATTTTTATCCCATCACATTTTAGCAGTGTATAACTTTTTTTTAAATTGCTCTAACAGGCTTAATTTTTGTCGTAGAGAGGTCAGAGTTGGTCTCATTCTCTTGCAAAATGCCTGAATTTTCTCAAACAAAATTATCAAAAATATGAAGAAAAAAAAAATTTTATAGCATTTTTTTTTGCAAGGACGTACCGGTACGTCCATGGGGGGTAAAGGGATGGCTTTTGTGAAACGTACCAGTACGTCCTTTGGGGGTAAAAAGGATTAATTCTAATAGCCCAATCCTTCTCCATCATGAGGCTCAATACTACACAGTACTCTAGAAGCTTTATTCCAGCTGTGACCGCAAGTTGTGGAATGATCTTCCTAATCGGGTAGTTAAATCAGTAGAAATTCAGAAGTTCAAACTCGCAGCAAATGTTCTTACATAAGTCTTTTTTATAGTTTATATATCATATATCTGTTTTGATGTTGTTACTGATTTTGAAATATCTTATTTTAATTGTTCATTACCTACTTATATCGTTTATCTATATCCTTAGTTTTTTCCTCGCAAGGCCATTTTTTCCCTGTTGGAGTCCTTGGGCTTTATAGCATATTGCTTTTCCAACTAGAATTGTAGCTTAGCTATTAATAATAATAATAATAATAATAAGTAATAATAATAATAATACATAATAATATTTATGATGATGATGATGATAATAATAATAAGCATGAATAATAATAATAATAATAATAATAATAATAATAATAAATTAATTTCCAAAAACCCAACCTCAAAATTTACTGCTTTTGTTAAAATTAAAAAATAGTAAAAAATAAATTTCTTTTTTATTTTAAATTAGTAATATCAATAAATATTTTTCAAATACAAAATTTATTTACCTTATATAGGTTTAAATTTATTTCTATATTTATCAAATTTCTTTTTGATAAATAAATTACAGTGATATATAAATAATAATTGTTTATACTAAAATTGGTATAATTTGCTGATCATTAATTTAAAACAGATGTAGTTTTTTATATATACTGAAAAATTACCCAATTTTGAGGTAATGTATCATAATACAACTAATCAATTGGTTTTTGGGGGCTGTTGGCAATTAAAAAATATATATAATACACACACCTATATGTAAAGTATATATATATATATAGCTGTATATATATGTATATTATACATACAGTATATATACACAGTATATATATATATATATATATATATAATATATATATATATATATATATATATATATATATATATATATGTATATATATATATATATATAATCCACAGTATATATATATATAGTATTATATATATATATATACTATATATATAATAATATATATATATAATATATATACAGTATATATATATATATACAGCTATATATATACATACATATTCTTGTGTAATTTTCTATACAACTGTATGAATATACATACATATACTTTAACAGGGATACATACAAAATTCTCAGGCTTCACATCAAAGTTAATAAACTCAATTACTCATATACATATACAAATATACATACAAACACTCATTTTAACTTAAAAGTATACATATCAGACAGGATATAGAGTATACATGTTATACAATCTACATAACCTCTCTCTCTCTCTCTCTCTCTCTCTCTCATCTCTCCTCCTCTCTCTCCTCATCTCTCTCTCTCTCTCTCTCTCTCTCTCTCTCTCTCTCTCTGTTTGAATGAAAACCCAGGAATCAACAGAGGTAAAACCATGAAAGAAAAAAAAATTTTCATGTGGCATCTGCGGTCACAGAGAGAGAGAGAGAGAGAGAGGAGAAGAGGAGAGAGAGAAGACAGAGATGAGAGAGAGAGGAAGAGACGAGAGAGAGAGAAGTGATGTAACAGAATACACTGAACACAGACTCTTTCAAGTCAAAGAAACAAGGTTGACAATCGTTGAGCTTCGTTGACTAATAATCCGACAGCAGCTCAGCTCTCCTTCGAGAAACACGAAGATGATGAGAGCTTTTGTTTACAATATTGAGCGAGGATGGCTGTGTTCGATTCGCTACTTCGCACGATGAGTTGATTTTCATATATACAAAGTTATATAAAGATGGTAAAATAGAGTCATGGAATCTAAAAGCCAAAAGATGATAATAAAAATAGCAACAATTGATAATAATAGTAACTAGCGGAACCCTTGTCAATTACACGAAATTATATTTTCAATACTAATTAATTTGTTCCTAACCCATACATGTTTGAATAAGATGTGATAAGATTTGACTTGTATATTTATTTAAAAAATGAGCAATACATGATTTTGGAAAACTATATAAGATGTGCTTTGGTTAAGTATTCAAAGTCTAATGTGAATTTGAAAGAGTATACCATGAAATTATTTCCGTTTTCTTTTAGCGGAACCCGTGTAAATTACACATAATGATATTTTCAATACTAACTATCTTGTTCCTAACCCTATACATGTTTGAATAAAATGTGCCGAGATTAATTTTATAATCTAGGTTATGGAAATTGATAGAACTCAATATTTTTGTCTAATATTTGAAAAAAAGTGTTAGGTGCTAAAGACCAAAATTGGGATAACTATATAAGATGTGCTTAGGTCAAGCAATCAAAGTCTAATGTGAACTTTGGAAGAGTATACCATGAAATTATTTCCGTTTTCTTTAAAGCGTGAGTTTGTAAGAGTATACCATGAAATTATTTCCGTTTTCTTTGAAGCAAGAATTTGTAAGAGTATACCATGAAATTATTTCCGTTTTCTTTAAAGCACGAATTTGTAAAGAGTATACCATGAAATCATTTCCGTTTTCTTTAAAGCACGAATTTGCAAGAGTATATACCATGAAATTATTTACGTTTTCTTCTTAAGCGTGAATTTGTCCATGAAATTATTTCCGTTTTC
>NC_090758.1:77490940-77516653 GCF_036898095.1 Palaemon carinicauda
TGAGTAGGGAATGTTGGGCGTTTGTCAGTGCGTATGGGCCAGGTAGTGAGAAAGTGAAGAAGAGTGGAATGAGTTCTGGAATGAATTAACTAGGTGTGTAGAAGGACTGGGTAGAAGGAATTATGTAGTTGTCATGGGTGACTTGAATGCTAGAGTGGGCGCTGGAGAGTAGAAGGTGTCATTGGGAAGTATGGCGTACCAAGTGAAAATGAGAGTGGTGAGAGACTGGTATATATGTGTGTTGAGCAAGAGATGGTGATAAGTAATAGCTTTTTCAAAAAGAAAGATAAAAATAAATATACATGGGTAAGAGTGGCAAATGGAAGAGTGGTAGAAAGGGCGTTAATGGATTATGTGTTGATAACTAAAAGAATGTTAGGAAGATTAAAAGACGTGTACGTGTTTAGGGGTATGGCTAACGGTGTCTTATTTCTTGGTGAAGGAAAACTAGTTTTAGCAAGAGTGGGGGAATAGAGTAGGTGGATGTAAAAGGGAGCTAGTGAAGGTGAAGAGCTAGAAAACTGGGGGTAAAAAGTAAATATCAAGAAAGTTGAAAATGCCATATGACAAAGTGAAAGTAAGAGAAACTGGTAATTTACAGGTGGAGTGGAAGTTAGTAAAAGAAAATTTTGTTGGATTGCAAGTGATGTGTGGCAAGAAGTTTATTGGAGGCAGCATGAGGAAGGGCAGTGAATGATGGAATGAAGGAGTGAGGGTAAAAGTGGAAGAGAGGGCTTTTGAAGAATGGCTGCAGATCAATAGTGTAGAGTAGTATGAAAGATATAGAGTCAAAAATGTGGAAGTAAAGCGCAAGTAAGTGAGGCAAAGAGGGCAGCTGACCTGAGGTGGGGTCAGGGATTGGGTCATTCATATGAAGAGAATAAGAAGAAGTTTTGGAAAGAAGTGAAGAGAGTAAGGAAGGCTGGTTCAAGAATTGAAGAGAAAGTAAAACATGGAAATGGAAGGTTGTTAAAAGGAGAAGAGGCAAGGAAAAGGTGGGTGGAATATTTTGAAAGTTTACTGAATGTTGAGGATAATAGGGAGGCAGATATAATTTATGTTGCAGGTGTTGAGGTGCCAGTGATGGGAGATGAGAATGAGAGAGATTACAAGAGAGGAAGTGAAGAGAGCAATAGATGAAACGAGAGTAGGAGAAGCGTCTGGTATGGATCGTGTGAGAGCCGAGATGTTGAAGGAAGGGGGTGTGACTGTACTTGAATGGTTGGTGAGATTGTTTCATATGTGTTGTGTTGTCAATGGTACCAGTAGATTGGGTTTGTGCATGTATTGTACCACTATATAAGGGTAAGGGAGATGTGCATGAGTGCTGTAATTCAAAGGGTACTAGTTTGTGAGTGTAGTTGGAAAAGTGTATGGTAGAGTACTGATTAATAGGATTAAGGATAAAACAGAGAATGCAATCTTAGAAGGACAGGGTGGTTTTAGAAGAGGTAGGGGTTTTATGAATCAGATTTTTATAGTTAGACAGATATGCGAGAAATATTTAGCAAAAGGTAAGGAGGTGTATGTTGCGTTTATGGATCTGGAGAAAGCGTATGATAGAGTTGATAGGGAAGCAATGTGGAATGTGATGAGGTTATATGGAGTTGGTGGAAGGTTGTTGCAAGCAGTGAAAAGTTTCTACAAAGGCAGTAAAGCATGTGATAGGATAGGAAATGAAGTGAGCGATTGGTTTCCGGTGAGAGTGAGAGTGAGACTGAGACAGGGATGTGTGATGTCACCGTGGTTGTTTAACTTGTATGTTGATGGAGTGGTGAGAGAGGTGAATGCTCGAGTGCTTGGACAAAGATTGAAACTGGAAGACGAGAATGACCATGAATGGAAGGTAAATCAGTTGTTGTTTGCGGATGATACTGTACTGGTTGCAGACACCGAAGAGAAGCTTGGCCGATTAGTGACAGAATTTGGAAGGGTGTGTGAGAGAAGGAAGTTGAGAGTTAATGTGGGTAAGAGTAAGGTTATGAGATGCACGAGAAGGGAGGGTGGTGCGAGTTGGGCATGAATGTAAAGAGAGTTCTGTATGAAAAAGTGATTGTACCAACTGTGATGTACGGATCGGAGTTGTGGGAATAAAAGTGACAGAGAGACACAAATTGAATGTGTTTGAGATGAAGTGTCTAAGGAGTATGGCTGGTGTATCCTGAGTAGATAGGGTTAGGAACAAAGTAGTGAGGGTGAGAATGGGTGTAAGAAATGAGTTAGCAGCTAGAGTGGATATGAATGTGTTGAGGTGGTTTGGTGATGTTGAGAAAATGGAAAATGACTGCCTGCTAAAGAAGGTGATGAATGCAAGAGTTGATGGGAGAAGTACAAGAGGAAGGCCAAGTTTTGGGTGGATAGATGGAGTGAAGAAAGCTCTGGGTAATAGGAGGATAGATGTGAGAGAGGCAAGAGAGCGTGCTAGAAATAGGAATGAATGGCGAGCGATTGTGATGCAGTTCCGGTAGGCCCTGCTGCTGCCTCCGACGCCTTAGATGACCGCGGAGGTAGCAGCAGTAGGGGATTCAGCATTATGAAGCTTCATCAGTGGTGGACAATGTGGGAGGGTGGGCTGTGACACCCTAGCAGTACCAGCCGAACTCGGTTGAGTCCCTTGTCAGGCTGGGAGGAACATAGAGAGGAGACATCCCCTTTTTTGCTTCATTTGTTTGATGTCGGCTACCCCCCAAAATTAGGGGAAGTGCCTTGGTATATGTATGTATGTATGTATGTATATATATATATATATATATATATATATATATATATATATAATATATATATATATATATATATATATATATACCTTTCCGAGTGGGGACAACTTAACGTACTAGTCAAGGCCACCCATACTAGGTTGGGTTCCTGTGAGCTATCAGACAAAAATCTCCCACCATCACCAACCAGCGCTAGCCAGCGTGGTGATGAAAACTGGCCAAAACCCATACATGACTAAGGAGATGTCTAAGGCCTATAAAGGAATTACTTATAAAAGGTATCCAATAACATTAAAACTTCACTTTATGAAAACATCAAATTAATATAGGCCTTAGGCCATACAGGGCCATCTGCTGTTAGTTATAAAACTACCTCATAGGCCTACGTGCCTGTTGACATAATTCTTTAGGCTTAGCAGGCATCAGAAGTATTGGCCAGCTTCTGAATAAGTTATAAAGATATATAAAGACTTATTGAAGATAGTAATGCTTATTATAGTTTATATTAATAATATTATATTATAAATATTATTATTAAGTTTCATATTTGCAAAAACTGGATTGTTGTTCACAGCTGGTGACTTTAATATGGCTTCCCAAACACACACACTCTCTCTCTCTCTCTCTCTCTCTCTCTCTCTCTCTCTCTCTCTCTCCTCATCTCTCTCTCTCTCTCTCTCTCTCTCTCGTGAGGATGAACCGTATTAATATTGATTGTTTCAGTTAAAATTCTTGAAAATGTTTTAGTCAAAATTCTTGAAAATATGTTCGAGTAAAAATACTTGAAAATGTTTGAGTCAAAATTTTGGAAAATATATTTGTCAAAATTCTTGAAAATATGTTTCAGTCAAAATTCTTGAAAAAAAAATGTTTCAGTTAAAATTCTTGAAAATATTTTCCAGTCTGAATTCTTGAGAATATATTTCAGTAGAAATTCTGGAATACATACTGTATTTCCGTGCAAATTATTGAAAAATATATTTCAGTTGACACTTTTGAAAATATATTTTAGTTCAAACACTTGAAAATCTGTTTTTCTAAATTCTTGAAAAATATATTTCAGTCCAAATTCTTGAAAATAAATTTCAGTCCAAAATATAGAAAAATAAATTTCAGTCCAAAATATAGAAAAATAAATTCCATTCCAAAATATAGAAAAATAAATTTCAGTCCAAAATATAGAAAAATAAATTTCAGTCTAAAATATAGAAAAATAAATTTCAGTCCAAAATATAGAAAAATAAATTTCAGTCTAAATTATAGAAAAATAAATTTCAGTCCAAAATATAGAAAAATAAATCAGTCCAAAATATAGAAAAATAAATTTCAGTCTAAATTATAGAAAAATATATTTCAGTTCCAAAAGATAGAAAAATAAATTTCAGTCCAAAATATAGAAAAATAAATCAGTCCAAAATATAGAAAATAAATTTCAGTCCAAAATATAGAAAAATAAATCAGTCCAAAATATAGAAAATAAATTTCAGTCCATAAATTATAGAAAAATATATTTCATTCCAAAATATAGAAAAATAAATCAGTCCAAAATATAGAAAAATAAATTTCAGTCCAAAATATAGAAAAATAAATTTCAGTCCAAAATATAGAAAAATAAATTTCAGTCCAAAATATAGAAAAATAAATTTCAGTCCAAAATATAGAAAAATAAATTTCAGTCCAAAATATAGAAAATAAATCAGTCCAAAATATAGAAAAATAAATTTCAGTCCAAAATATAGAAAAATAAATTTCAGTCCAAAATATAGAAAATAAATCAGTCCAAAATATAGAAAAATAAATTTCAGTCCAAAATATAGAAAATAAATTTCAGTCCAAAATATAGAAAAATAAATTTCAGTCCAAAATATAGAAAAATAAATTTCAGTCCAAAATATAGAAAAATAAATTTCAGTCCAAAATATAGAAAAATAAATTTCAGTCCAAAATATAGAAAAATAAATCAGTCCAAAATATAGAAAAATAAATTTCAGTCCAAAATATAGAAAAATAAATCAGTCCAAAATATAGAAAAAAAATTTCAGTCCAAAATATAGAAAAATAAATTTCAGTCCAAAATATAGAAAAATAAATTTCAGTCCAAAATATAGAAAAATAAATTTCAGTCCAAAATATAGAAAAATAAATCAGTCCAAAATATAGAAAATAAATCAGTCCAAAATATAGAAAAATAAATTTCAGTCCAAAATATAGAAAAATAAATTTCAGTCCAAAATATAGAAAAATAAATCAGTCCAAAATATAGAAAAATAAATTTCAGTCCAAAATATAGAAAAATAAATCAGTCCAAAATATAGAAAAATAAATTTCAGTCCAAAATATAGAAAAATAAATTTCAGTCCAAAATATAGAAAAATAAATTTCAGTCCAAAATATAGAAAAATAAATTTCAGTCCAAAATATAGAAAAATAAATTTCAGTCCAAAATATAGAAAAATAAATCAGTCCAAAATATAGAAAAATAAATCAGTCCAAAATATAGAAAAATAAATTTCAGTCCAAAATATAGAAAAATAAATTTCAGTCCAAAATATAGAAAAATAAATTTCAGTCCAAAATATAGAAAAATAAATTTCAGTCCAAAATATAGAAAAATAAATTTCAGTCCAAAATATAGAAAAATAAATTTCAGTCCAAAATATAGAAAAATAAATTTCAGTCCAAAATATAGAAAAATAAATCAGTCCAAAATATAGAAAAATAAATTTCAGTCCAAAATATAGAAAAATAAATTTCAGTCCAAAATATAGAAAAATAAATTTCAGTCCAAAATATAGAAAAATAAATTTCAGTCCAAAATATAGAAAAAATAAATCAGTCAAAATATAGAAAAATAAATTTCAGTCCAAAATATAGAAAAATAAATTTCAGTCCAAAATATAGAAAAATAAATTTCAGTCCAAAATATAGAAAAATAAATTTCAGTCCAAAATATAGAAAAAATAAATTAGTCCAAAATATAGAAAATAAATTTCAGTCCAAAATATAGAAAAAATAAATCAGTCAAAAATATAGAAAAATAAATTTCAGTCCAAATTATAGAAAAATATATTTCATTCCAAAATATAGAAAAATAAATTTCAGTCCAAAATATAGAAAAAATAAAACAGTCAAAAATATAGAAAAATAAATTTCAGTCCAAAATATAGAAAAAATAAATCAGTCCAAAATATAGAAAAATAAATTTCAGTCCAAAATATAGAAAAAATAAATCAGTCAAAAATATAGAAAAAATAAATCAGTCAAAAATATAGAAAAATAAATTTCAGTCCAAAATATAGAAAAATATATTCCAGTTCAAATTCCATAAGAAATACACTCGCTTGATTTAAAGCACAAACTTTTGGGACTAAACTAAAATCACCAAAACTTCAGGGTACAAATAATCCGGTTAAACAAGATTATTTTTTTTCTCCTTTCCGGTTTTTTTCATTATTTACTTTTAGAACTATTCTCTCTCTCTCTCTCTCTCTCTCTCTCTCTCTCTCTCTCTCTCTCTCTCTCTCTCTCTCTCTCTCTCTCTCTCTCTCTCTCCACACAAAACATTCAATAATTCACCACAACTCAATCAACAGACTTAAAGAAAACACAATGATAAAAGAAGAGCAGGAAATTGGGTACGTTAGGTTCAGAGAACCCAAAACTGGGTACACTTGGTGGTAGTAGTAGTAGTAGTAGTAGTAGTAGTAGTAGTAGTAGTAGTAGTAGTAGTAGTAGTAGTAGTTGTTGTAGTAGTAGTAGTACTAGTAGTAGTAGTAGTAACTAAAATATGTGTTTAGCAGTACAATTTATTAAAGTCATCATCTAAAATTTCAAATTGGGAATACATTTAAAATCAAGCTCTCTCTCTCTCTCTCTCTCTCTCTCTCTCTCTCTCTCTCTCTCTCTCTCTCTCTCTCTCTCTCTCTCTCTCTCTCATTCTACGGTTGCTATTACTGGTATATTCAATTTACGCTCTCTCTCTCTCTCTCTCTCTCTCTCTCTCTCTCTCTCTCTCTCTCTCTCTCTCACGACGTACTAAAGATAAGGATTATAACACCCTGAATTCTGGTCAATTCTCACCAACCCCGAGACATAATCGCTAGTTATACAGAGAGAGAGAGAGAGAGAGAGAGAGAGAGAGAGAGAGGAGAGAGAGAGAGAGAGAGAGAGAGAGAGAGAGAGGGGGGGGGGAGGGCCAGGCCTTGTTGGCATATAAACCACATCGGACGTAGCCCACAGGCAAGTGGTCAGAAAGTCTTTCAGAGGGTGACTGAGACTTGCTTAGTCCGTTAGGATAATCCTGTGGGTTTATTTCTCTCTCCAATAGAAAGGATAGTTCTGTGGGTTTATTTCTCTCTCCAATAGAAAGGATAGTCCTGTGGGTTTATTTCTCTATCCAATAGAAAGGATTGTCCTGTGGGTTTATTTCTCTATCCAATAGAAAATAGTTCTGTAGGTTTATTTCTCTATCCAATAGAATGGATAGTCCTTTAGGTTTATTCCTCTATCCAATAGAAAGGATAGTCCTGTGGGTTTATTTCTCTATCCAATAGAAAGGATTGTCCTGTGGGTTTATTTCTCTATCCAATAAAAAATAGTTCTGTAGGTTTATTTCTCTATCCAATAGAAAGGATAGTCCTGTGGTTTTATTACTCTATCTAATAGAAAGGATAGTCTCGTGGGTTTATTTCTCTCTCCAATAGAAAGGATAGTCCCTTGGGTTTATTCCTCTATCCAATAGAAAGGATAGTCCTCTGGGTTTATTCCTCTATCCAATAGAAAGGATAGTCCCGTGGGTTTATTCCTCTATCCAATAGAAAGGATAGTCCTCTGGGTTTATTCCTCTCTCCAATAGAAAGGATAGTCCCGTGGGTTTATTCCTCTATCCAATAGAAAGGATAGTCCTCTGGGTTTATTCCTCTATCCAATAGAAAGGATAGTCCCGTGGGTTTATTCCTCTATCCAATAGAAAGGATAGTCCCGTGGGTTTATTCCTCTATCCAATAGAAAGGATAGTCACGTGGGTTTATTCCTCTATCCAATAGAAAGGATAGTCCTGTGTGTTTATTTCTCTATCCAATAGAAAGGATAGTCCTGTGGGTTTATTTCTCTATCCAATAGAAAGGATAGTCCTGTGGGCTTATTTCTCTATACAATAGAATGGATAGTCCTGTGGGTTTATTCCTCTATCCAATACAAAGGATAGTCCTGTGTGTTTATTTCTCTATCCAATAGAAAGGATAGTCCTGTGGGTTTATTTCTCTATCCAATAGAAAGGATAGTCCCCTGGGTTTATTCCTCTATCCAATAGAAAGGATAGCCCTGTGGGTTTATTCCTCTATCCAATAGAAAGGATAGTCCCCTAGGTTTATTCCTCTATCCAATAGAAAGGATAGTCCCGTGGGTTTATTCCTCTATCCAATAGAAAGAATAGTCCTCTAGGTTTATTCCTTTATCCAATAGAAAGAATAGTCCCTTGGGTTTATTCCTCTATCCAATAGAAAGGATAGTCCTTTGGGTTTATTCCTCTATCCAATAGAAAGGATAGTCCCCTGGGTTTATTCCTCTATCCAATAGAAAGGATAGTACCCTGGGTTTATTCCTCTATCCAATAGAAAGGATAGTCCTTTGGGTTTAATACTCTATCCAATAGAAAGGATAGTCCCGTGGGTTTATTCCTCTATCCAATAGAAAGGATAGTCCCGTGGGTTTATTCCTCTATCCAATAGAAAGGATAGTCCCCTGGGTTTATTCCTCTATCCAATAGAGAGGATAGTCCCGTGGGTTTATTCCTCTATCCAATAGAGAGGATAGTCCCTTGGGTTTATTCCTCTATCCAATAGAAAGGATAGTCCCCTGGGTTTATTCCTCTATCCAATAGAAAGGATAGTCCCCTGGGTTTATTCCTCTATCCAATAGAAAGGATAGTCCCCTGGGTTTATTCCTCTATCCAATAGAAAGGATAGTCCCCTGGGTTTATTCCTCTATCCAATAGAAAGGATAGTCACGTGGGTTTATTCCTCTATCCAATAGAAAGGATAGTCCCCTGGGTTTATTCCTCTATCCAATAGAAAGGATAGTAACCTGGGTTTATTCCTCTATCCAATAGAAAGGATAGTCCCGTGGGTTTATTCCTCTATCCAATAGAAAGGATAGTCCCCTGGGTTTATTCCTCTATCCAATAGAAAGGATAGTCCCCTGGGTTCATTCCTCTATCCAATAGAAAGGATAGTCCCCTAGGTTTATTCCTCTATCCAATAGAAAGGATAGTCCCCTGGGTTTATTCCTCTATCCAATAGAAAGGATAGTCCCCTGGGTTTATTCCTCTATCCAATAGAAAGGATAGTCCCCTGGGTTCATTCCTCTATCCAATAGAAAGGATAGTCCCCTGGGTTTATTCCTCTATCCAATAGAAAGGATAGTCCTGTGGGTTTATTTCTCTATCCAATAGAAAGGACAGTCCCTTGGGTTTATTCCTCTATCCAATAGAAAGGATAGTCCCCTGGGTTTATTCCTCTATCCAATACAAAGGATAGTCCCGTGGGTTTATTCCTCTATCCAACAGAAAGGATAGTCCCCTGGGTTTATTCCTCTATCCAATAGATAGGATAGTCCTTTGGGTTTATTCCTCTATCCAATAGAAAGGATGGGTTTATTCCTCTATCCAATAGACAGGATAATCCTTTGGGTTTATTCCTCTATCCAATAGAAAGGATGGGTTTATTCCTCTATCCAATAGAAAGGATAGTCCCCTGGGTTTATTCCTCTATCCAATAGAAAGGATGGGTTTATTCCTCTATCCAATAGAAAGGATAGTCCCCTGGGTTTATTCCTCTATCCAATAGAGAGGATAGTCCCCTGGGTTTATTCCTCTATCCAATAGAGAGGATAGTCCCTGGGGTTTATTCCTCTATCCAATAGAAAGGATAGTCCCCTGGGTTTATTCCTCTATCCAATAGAAAGGATAGTCCCCTGGGTTTATTCCTCTATCCAATAGAAAGGATAGTCCCCTGGGTTTATTCCTCTATCCAATAGAAAGGATAGTCCCCTGGGTTTATTCCTCTATCCAATAGAAAGGATAGTCCCCTGGGTTTATTCCTCTATCCAATAGAAAGGATAGTCCCCTGGGTTTATTCCTCTATCCAATAGAAAGGATAGTCCCCTGGGTTTATTCCTCTATCCAATAGAAAGGATAGTCCCCTGGGTTTATTCCTCTATCCAATAGAAAGGATAATCCCGTGGGTTTATTCCTCTATCCAATAGAAAGGATAGTCCCCTGGGTTTATTCCTCTATCCAATAGAAAGGATAGTCCCCTGGGTTCATTCCTCTATCCAATAGAAAGGATAGTCCCCTAGGTTTATTCCTCTATCCAATAGAAAGGATAGTCCCCTGGGTTTATTCCTCTATCCAATAGAAAGGATAGTCCCCTGGGTTTATTCCTCTATCCAATAGAAAGGATAGTCCCCTGGGTTCATTCCTCTATCCAATAGAAAGGATAGTCCCCTGGGTTTATTCCTCTATCCAATAGAAAGGATAGTCCTGTGGGTTTATTTTTCTATCCAATAGAAAGGACAGTCCCTTGGGTTTATTCCTCTATCCAATAGAAAGGATAGTCCCCTGGGTTTATTCCTCTATCCAATACAAAGGATAGTCCCGTGGGTTTATTCCTCTATCCAACAGAAAGGATAGTCCCCTGGGTTTATTCCTCTATCCAATAGATAGGATAGTCCTTTGGGTTTATTCCTCTATCCAATAGAAAGGATGGGTTTATTCCTCTATCCAATAGAAAGGATAGTCCTTTGGGTTTATTCCTCTATCCAATAGAAAGGATGGGTTTATTCCTCTATCCAATAGAAAGGATAGTCCCCTGGGTTTATTCCTCTATCCAATAGAAAGGATGGGTTTATTCCTCTATCCAATAGAAAGGATAGTCCCGTGGGTTTATTCCTCTATCCAATAGAAAGGATGGGTTTATTCCTCTATCCAATAGAAAGGATAGTCCCCTGGGTTTATTCCTCTATCCAATAGAAAGGATAGTCCCCTGGGTTTATTCCTCTATCCAATAGAAAGGATAGTCCCCTAGGTTTATTCCTCTATCCAATAGAAAGGATAGTCCCCTGGGTTTATTCCTCTATCCAATAGAAAGGATAGTCCACTGGGTTTATTCCTCTATCCAATAGAAAGGATAGTCCCCTGGGTTTATTCCTCTATCCAATAGAAAGGATAGTCACGTGGGTTTATTCCTCTATCCAATAGAAAGGATAGTCCCGGGGGCTTATTTCTCTATACAATAGAAAGGATAGTCCCCTGGGTTTATTCCTCTATCCAATAGAAAGGATAGTCCCCTGGGTTTATTCCTCTATCCAATAGAAAGGATAGTCCTGTGGGCTTATTTCTCTATCAAATAGAAAGGATAGTCCCCTGGATTTATTCCTCTATCCAATAGAAAGGATAGTCAACTGGGTTTATTCCTCTATCCAATAGAAAGGATAGTCCCCTGGGTTTATTCCTCTATCCAATAGAAAGGATAGTCCCCTGGGTTTATTCCTCTATCCAATAGAAAGGATAGTCCTGTGGGCTTATTTCTCTATACAATAGAATGGATAGTCCTGTGGGCTTATTTCTCTATACAGTAGAATGGATAGTCCTGTGGGTTTATTTCTCTATCCAATAGAGGGGATAGTCCCTTGGGTTTATTCCTCTATCCAATAGAAAGGATAGTCCCCTGGGTTCATTCCTCTATCCAATAGAAAGGATAGTCCCCAGGGTTTATTCCTCTATCCAATAGAAAGGATAGTCCCCTGGGTTTATTCCTCTATCCAATAGAATGGATAGTCCTTTGGGTTTATTCCTCTATCCAATAGAAAGGATGGGTTTATTCCTCTATCCAATAGAAAGGATAGTCCCCTGGGTTTATTCCTCTATCCAATAGAAAGGATGGGTTTATTCCTCTATCCAATAGAAAGGATAGTCCCCTGGGTTTATTCCTCTATCCAATAGAAAGGATGGGTTTATTCCTCTATCCAATAGAAAGGATAGTCCCCTGGGTTTATTCCTCTATCCCATTGAAAGGATAGTCCCCTGGGTTTATTCCTCTATCCAATAGAAAGGATAGTCCCCTGGGTTTATTCCTCTATCCAATAGAAAGGATAGTCCCCTGGGTTTATTTCTCTATCCAATAGAAAGGATAGTACCCTGGGTTTATTCCTCTATCCAATAGAAAGGATAGTCCCCTGGTTTTATTCCTCTATCCAATAGAAAGGATAGTCCCCTGGGTTTATTCCTATATCCAATAGAAAGGATATTCCCCTGGGTTTATTCCTCTATCCAATAGAAAGGATAGTCCCCTGGGTTTATTCCTCTATCCAATAGAAAGTATAGTCACGTGGGTTTATTCCTCTATCCAATAGAAAGGATAGTCCCGTTGGCTTATTTCTCTATACAATAGAAAGGATAGTCCCCTGGGTTTATTCCTCTATCCAATAGAAAGGATAGTCCCCTGGGTTTATTCCTCTATCCAATAGAAAGGATAGTCATGTGGGCTTATTTCTCTATCCAATAGAAAGGATAGTTCCCTGGGTTTATTCCTCTATCCAATAGAAAGGATAGTCCCCTGGGTTTATTCCTCTATCCAATAGAAAGGATAGTCCCGTGGGTTTATTCCTCTATCCAATAGAAAGGATAGTCCCCAGGGTTTATTCCTCCATCCAATAGAAAGGATAGTCCCCTGGGTTTATTCCTCTATCCAATAGAAAGGATAGTCCCCTGGGTTTATTCCTCTATCCAATAGAAAGGATAGTCCTGAGGGCTTATTTCTCTATACAATAGAATGGATAGTCCTGTGGGCTTATTTCTCTATACAATAGAATGGATAGTCCCCTGGGTTTATTTCTCTATCCAATAGAAAGGATAGTCCCTTGGGTTTATTCCTCTATCCAATAGAAAGGATAGTCCCCTGGGTTCATTCCTCTATCCAATAGAAAGGATAGTCCCCTGGGTTTATTCCTCTATCCAATAGAAAGGATAGTCCCCTGGGTTTATTCCTCTATCAAATAGAAAGGATAGTCCCCTGGGTTTATTCCTCTATCCAATAGAAAGGATAAACCCCTGGGTTCATTCCTCTATCCAATAGAAAGGATAGTCCCCTGGGTTTATTCCTCTATCCAATAGAAAGGATAGTCCTGTGGGTTTATTTCTCTATCCAATAGAAAGGATTGTCCTGTGGGCTTATTTCTCTATACAATAGAAAGGATAGTCCCCTGGGTTTATTCCTCTATCCAATAGAAAGGATAGTCCCGTGGGTTTATTCCTCTATCCAATAGAAAGGATAGTCCCCTGGGTTTATTCCTCTATCCAATAGAAAGGATAGTCCCCTGGGTTTATTCCTCTATCCAATAGAAAGGATAGTCCTGTGGGCTTATTTCTCTATACAATAGAATGGATAGTCCTGTGGGCTTATTTCTCTATACAATAGAATAGATAGTCCTGTGGGTTTATTTCTCTATCCAATAGAAAGGATAGTCCCTTGGGTTTATTCCTCTATCCAATAGAAAGGATAATCCCCTGGGTTCATTCCTCTATCCAATAGAAAGGATAGTCCCCTGGGTTTATTCCTCTATCCAATAGAAAGGATAGTCCCCTGGGTTTATTCCTCTATCCAATAGAAAGGATAGTCCCCTGGGTTTATTCCTCTATCCAATAGAAAGGATAGTCCCCTGGGTTCATTCCTCTATCCAATAGAAAGGATAGTCCCCTGGGTTTATTCCTCTATCCAATAGAAAGGATAGTCCTTTGCATTTATTTCTCTATCCAATAGAAAGGATAGTCCTGTGGGTTTATTCCTCTCTCCAATAGAAAGGATAGTCCTGTGGGATTATTCCTCTCTCCAATAGAAAGGATAGTCCTGTGGGTTTATTTCTCTATCCAATAGAAAGGATAGTCCAGTGGGTTTATTCCTCTATCCAATAGTTGGGATAGTCCCCTGGGTTTATTCCTCTATCCAATAGACGGGATAGTCCCGTGGGTTTATTCCTCTATCCAATAGTTGGGATAGTCCCCTGGGTTTATTCCTCTATCCAATAGACAGGATAGTCCCCTGGGTTTATTCCTCTATCCAATAGACAGGATAGTCCCCTGGGTTTATTCCTCTATCCAATAGACGGGATAGTCCCCTGGGTTTATTCCTCTATCCAATAGTTGGGATAGTCCCCTGGGTTTATTCCTCTATCCAATAGTTGGGATAGTCCCCTGGGTTTATTCCTCTATCCAATAGACAGGATAGTCCCCTGGGTTTATTCCTCTATCCAATAGACAGGATAGTCCCCTGGGTTTATTCCTCTATCCAATAGACGGGATAGTCCCCTGGGTTTATTCCTCTATCCAATAGACGGGATAGTCCCGTGGGTTTATTCCTCTATCCAATAGACGGGATAGTCCCCTGGGTTTATTCCTCTATCCAATAGACGGGATAGCCCCTGGGTTTATTCCTCTATCCAATAGACGGGATAGTCCCCTGGGTTTATTCCTCTATCCAATAGACGTGATAGTCCCCTGGGTTTATTCCTCTATCCAATAGACGTGATAGTCCCCTGGGTTTATTCCTCTATCCAATAGACAGGATAGTCCCCTGGGTTTATTCCTCTATCCAATAGACGTGATAGTCCCCTGGGTTTATTCCTCTATCCAATACACGGGATAGTCCCCTGGGTTTATTCCTCTATCCAATAGACGGGATAGTCCCCTGGGTTTATTCCTCTATCCAATAGACGTGATAGTCCCCTGGGTTTATTCCTCTATCCAATAGACGGGATAGTCCCCTGGGTTTATTCCTCTATCCAATAGACAGGATAGTCCCCTGGGTTTATTCCTCTATCCAATAGACGTGATAGTCCCCTGGGTTTATTCCTCTATCCAATAGACGGGATAGTCCCCTGGGTTTATTCCTCTATCCAATAGACGTGATAGTCCCCTGGGTTTATTCCTCTATCCAATAGACAGGATAGTCCCCTGGGTTTATTCCTCTATCCAATAGAAAGGATAGTCCCCTGGGTTTATTCCTCTATCCAATAGAAAGGATAGTCCCCTGGGTTCATTCCTCTATCCAATAGAAAGGATAGTCCCCTGGGTTTATTCCTCTATCCAATAGAAAGGATAGTCCCCTGGGTTTATTCCTCTATCCAATAGAAAGGATAGTCCCCTGGGTTCATTCCTCTATCCAATAGAAAGGATAGTCCCCTGGGTTTATTCCTCTATCCAATAGAAAGGATAGTCCTTTGCATTTATTTCTCTATCCAATAGAAAGGATAGTCCTGTGGGTTTATTCCTCTCTCCAATAGAAAGGATAGTCCTGTGGGATTATTCCTCTCTCCAATAGAAAGGATAGTCCTGTGGGTTTATTTCTCTATCCAATAGAAAGGATAGTCCCGTGGGTTTATTCCTCTATCCAATAGTTGGGATAGTCCCCTGGGTTTATTCCTCTATCCAATAGACGGGATAGTCCCGTGGGTTTATTCCTCTATCCAATAGACGTGATAGTCCCCTGGGTTTATTCCTCTATCCAATAGACGGGATAGTCCCCTGGGTTTATTCCTCTATCCAATAGACGGGATAGTTCCCTGGGTTTATTCCTCTATCCAATAGACGGGATAGTCCCCTGGGTTTATTCCTCTATCCAATAGACGTGATAGTCCCCTGGGTTTATTCCTCTATCCAATAGACAGGATAGTCCCCTGGGTTTATTCCTCTATCCAATAGACAGGATAGTCCCCTGGGTTTATTCCTCTATCCAATAGACGTGATAGTCCCCTGGGTTTATTCCTCTATCCAATAGACGGGATAGTCCCCTGGGTTTATTCCTCTATCCAATAGACAGGATAGTCCCCTGGGTTTATTCCTCTATCCAATAGACGTGATAGTCCCCTGGGTTTATTCCTCTATCCAATAGACGGGATAGTCCCCTGGGTTTATTCCTCTATCCAATAGACGTGATAGTCCCCTGGGTTTATTCCTCTATCCAATAGACGTGATAGTCCCCTGGGTTTATTCCTCTATCCAATAGACAGGATAGTCCCCTGGGTTTATTCCTCTATCCAATAGACAGGATAGTCCCCTGGGTTTATTCCTCTATCCAATAGAAGGGATAGTCCCCTGGGTTCATTCCTCTATCCAATAGACAGGATAGTCCCCTGGGTTTATTCCTCTATCCAATAGAAGGGATAGTCCCCTGGGTTCATTCCTCTATCCAATAGACAGGATAGTCCCCTGGGTTTATTCCTCTATCCAATAGAAAGAAGTCCAGTGGATGTATTTCTCTATCCAATAGAAGGGATAGTCCTGTGGGATTATTTCTCTATCCAATAGAAAGGATAGTACCCTGGGTTTATTCCTCTATCCAATAGAAAGGATAGTCCCCTGGGTTTATTCCTCTATCCAATAGAAAGGATAGTCCCCTGGGTTTCTTCCTTTATCCAATAGAAAGGATAGTCCCCTGGGTTTCTTCCTCTATCCAATAGAAAGGATAGTCCCCTGGGTTTCTTCCTCTATCCAATAGAAAGGATAGTCCCCTGGGTTTCTTCCTCTATCCAATAGAAAGGATAGTCCCCTGGGTTTATTCCTCTATCCAATAGAAAGGATAGTCCCCTGGGTTTATTCCTCTATCCAATAGAAAGGATAGTCCCCTGGGTTTATTCCTCTATCCAATAGAAAGGATAGTCCCGTGGGTTTATTCCTCTATCCAATAGAAAGGATAGTCCCCTGGGTTTATTCCTCTATCCAATAGAAAGGATAGTCCCCTGGGTTTATTCCTCCATCCAATAGAAGGGATGGTCCCCTGGGTTTATTCCTCTATCCAATAGAAAGGATAGTCCCCTGGGTTTATTCCTCCATCCAATAGAAAGGATAGTCTTGTGGGTTTATTTCTCTATCCAATAGAAAGGAGTCCCGTGGGTTTATTTCTCTATCCAATAGAAGGGATGGTCCCGTGGGTTTATTTCTCTATCCAATAGAAAGGATAGTCCCCTGGGTTTATTTCTCTATCCAATAGAAAGGATAGTCCCGTGGGTTTATTCCTCTATCCAATAGTTGGGATAGTCCCCTTGGTTTATTCCTCTATCCAATAGTTGGGATAGTCCCCTTGGTTTATTCCTCTATCCAATAGAAATGATAGTCCCGTGGGTTTATTCCTCTATCCAATAGTTGGGATAGTCCCCTTGGTTTATTTCTCTATCCAATAGAAATGATAGTCCCGTGGGTTTATTCCTCTATCCAATAGAAAGGATAGTCCCCTTGGTTTATTCCTCTATCCAATAGAAATGATAGTCCCGTGGGTTTATTCCTCTATCCAATAGAAAGGATAGTCCCCTTGGTTTATTCCTCTATCCAATAGAAATGATAGTCCCGTGGGTTTATTCCTCTATCCAATAGTTGGGATAGTCCCCTTGGTTTATTCCTCTATCCAATAGTTGGGATAGTCCCCTTGGTTTATTCCTCTATCCAATAGAAATGATAGTCCCGTGGGTTTATTCCTCTATCCAATAGAAAGGATAGTCCCCTTGGTTTATTCCTCTATCCAATAGAAAGGAGTCCCGTGGGTTTATTTCTCTATCCAATAGAAATGATAGTCCCGTGGGTTTATTCCTCTATCCAATAGAAAGGATAGTCCCCTTGGTTTATTCCTCTATCCAATAGAAATGATAGTCCCGTGGGTTTATTCCTCTATCCAATAGAAAGGATAGTCCCCTTGGTTTATTCCTCTATCCAATAGAAATGATAGTCCCGTGGGTTTATTCCTCTATCCAATAGTTGGGATAGTCCCCTTGGTTTATTTCTCTATCCAATAGAAATGATAGTCCCGTGGGTTTATTCCTCTATCCAATAGAAAGGATAGTCCCCTTGGTTTATTCCTCTATCCAATAGAAATGATAGTCCCTTGGGTTTATTCCTCTATCCAATAGAAAGGATAGTCCCCTTGGTTTATTCCTCTATCCAATAGAAAGGAGTCCCGTGGGTTTATTTCTCTATCCAATAGAAATGATAGTCCCGTGGGTTTATTCCTCTATCCAATAGTTGGGATAGTCCCCTTGGTTTATTCCTCTATCCAATAGAAATGATAGTCCCGTGGGTTTATTCCTCTATCCAATAGTTGGGATAGTCCCCTTGGTTTATTTCTCTATCCAATAGAAATGATAGTCCCGTGGGTTTATTCCTCTATCCAATAGAAAGGATAGTCCCCTGGGTTTATTCCTCTATCCAATAGACGGGATAGTCCCCTGGGTTTATTCCTCTATCCAATAGAAAGGAGTCCTGTGGGTTTATTCCTCTATCCAATAGAAAGGATAGTCCCCTGGGTTTATTCCTCTATCCAATAGAAAGGAGTCCTGTGGGTTTATTTCTCTATCCAATAGAAACGATAGTCCCGTGGGTTTATTCCTCTATCCAATAGTTGGGATAGTCCCCTTGGTTTATTCCTCTATCCAATAGACGGGAAGGTCCCGTGGGTTTATTTCTCTATCCAATAGAAATGATAGTCCCGTGGGTTTATTCCTCTATCCAATAGAAAGGATAGTCCCCTGGGTTTATTCCTCTATCCAATAGACGGGATAGTCCCCTGGGTTTATTCCTCTATCCAATAGAAAGGAGTCCTGTGGGTTTATTCCTCTATCCAATAGAAAGGATAGTCCCCTGGGTTTATTCCTCTATCCAATAGAAAGGAGTCCTGTGGGTTTATTTCTCTATCCAATAGAAAGGATAGTCCCCTGGGTTTATTCCTCTATCCAATAGACGGGATAGTCCCCTGGGTTTATTCCTCTATCCAATAGAAAGGATAGTCCCCTGGGTCTATTCCTCTATCCAATAGAAAGGAGTCCTGTGGGTTTATTCCTCTATCCAATAGAAAGGATAGTCCCCTTGGTTTATTCCTCTATCCAATAGAAATGATAGTCCCGTGGGTTTATTCCTCTATCCAATAGTTGGGATAGTCCCCTTGGTTTATTCCTCTATCCAATAGACGGGAAGGTCCCGTGGGTTTATTTCTCTATCCAATAGAAATGATAGTCCCGTGGGTTTATTCCTCTATCCAATAGAAAGGATAGTCCCCTTGGTTTATTCCTCTATCCAATAGAAATGATAGTCCCGTGGGTTTATTCCTCTATCCAATAGTTGGGATAGTCCCCTTGGTTTATTCCTCTATCCAATAGACGGGAAGGTCCCGTGGGTTTATTTCTCTATCCAATAGAAATGATAGTCCCGTGGGTTTATTCCTCTATCCAATAGAAAGGATAGTCCCCTGGGTTTATTCCTCTATCCAATAGAAAGGAGTCCTGTGGGTTTATTTCTCTATCCAATAGAAAGGATAGTCCCCTGGGTTTATTCCTCTATCCAATAGACGGGATAGTCCCCTGGGTTTATTCCTCTATCCAATAGAAAGGATAGTCCCCTGGGTTTATTCCTCTATCCAATAGAAAGGATAGTCCCCTGGGTCTATTCCTCTATCCAATAGAAAGGAGTCCTGTGGGTTTATTCCTCTATCCAATAGAAAGAATAGTCCCCTGGGTTTATTCCTCTATCCAATAGAAAGGAGTCCTGTGGGTTTATTTCTCTATCCAATAGAAAGGATAGTCCCCTGGGTTTATTCCTCTATCCAATAGAAAGGATAGTCCCCTGGGTTTATTCCTCTATCCAATAGAAAGGATAGTCCCCTGGGTTTATTCCTCTATCCAATAGAAAGGATAGTCCCCTGGGTCTATTCCTCTATCCAATAGAAAGGAGTCCTGTGGGTTTATTCCTCTATCCAATAGAAAGGATAGTCCCCTGGGTTTATTCCTCTATCCAATAGAAAGGATAGTCGTGTGGGTTTATTCCTCTATCCAATAGAAAGGATAGTCCCCTGGGTTTATTCCTCTATCCAATAGAAAGGAGTCCTGTGGGTTTATTCCTCTATCCAAAAGAAAGGATAGTCCCCTGGGTTTATTCCCCTATCCAACAGACGGGATAGTCCCCTGGGTTTATTCCTCTATCCAATAGAAAGGATAGTCCCCTGGGTTTATTCCTCTATCTAATAGAAAGGAGTCCTGTGGGTTTATTCCTCTATCCAATAGAAAGGAGTCCTGTGGGTTTATTCCTCTATCCAATAGAAAGGATAGTCCCCTGGGTTTATTCCTCCATCCAATAGAAGGGATGGTCCCCTGGGTTTATTCCTCTATCCAATAGAAAGGATAGTCCCCTGGGTTTATTCCTCTATCCAATAGAAAGGATAGTCCCCTGGGTCTATTCCTCTATCCAATAGAAAGGAGTCCTGTGGGTTTATTCCTCTATCCAATAGAAAGGATAGTCCCCTGGGTTTATTCCTCTATCCAATAGAAAGGAGTCCTGTGGGTTTATTTCTCTATCCAATAGAAATGATAGTCCCGTGGGTTTATTCCTCTATCCAATAGAAAGGATAGTCCCCTGGGTTTATTCCTCTATCCAATAGACGGGATAGTCCCCTGGGTTTATTCCTCTATCCAATAGAAAGGAGTCCTGTGGGTTTATTCCTCTATCCAATAGAAAGGATAGTCCCCTGGGTTTATTCCTCTATCCAATAGAAAGGAGTCCTGTGGGTTTATTTCTCTATCCAATAGAAACGATAGTCCCGTGGGTTTATTCCTCTATCCAATAGTTGGGATAGTCCCCTTGGTTTATTCCTCTATCCAATAGACGGGAAGGTCCCGTGGGTTTATTTCTCTATCCAATAGAAATGATAGTCCCGTGGGTTTATTCCTCTATCCAATAGAAAGGATAGTCCCCTGGGTTTATTCCTCTATCCAATAGACGGGATAGTCCCCTGGGTTTATTCCTCTATCCAATAGAAAGGAGTCCTGTGGGTTTATTCCTCTATCCAATAGAAAGGATAGTCCCCTGGGTTTATTCCTCTATCCAATAGAAAGGAGTCCTGTGGGTTTATTTCTCTATCCAATAGAAAGGATAGTCCCCTGGGTTTATTCCTCTATCCAATAGACGGGATAGTCCCCTGGGTTTATTCCTCTATCCAATAGAAAGGATAGTCCCCTGGGTCTATTCCTCTATCCAATAGAAAGGAGTCCTGTGGGTTTATTCCTCTATCCAATAGAAAGGATAGTCCCCTTGGTTTATTCCTCTATCCAATAGAAATGATAGTCCCGTGGGTTTATTCCTCTATCCAATAGTTGGGATAGTCCCCTTGGTTTATTCCTCTATCCAATAGACGGGAAGGTCCCGTGGGTTTATTTCTCTATCCAATAGAAATGATAGTCCCGTGGGTTTATTCCTCTATCCAATAGAAAGGATAGTCCCCTTGGTTTATTCCTCTATCCAATAGAAATGATAGTCCCGTGGGTTTATTCCTCTATCCAATAGTTGGGATAGTCCCCTTGGTTTATTCCTCTATCCAATAGACGGGAAGGTCCCGTGGGTTTATTTCTCTATCCAATAGAAATGATAGTCCCGTGGGTTTATTCCTCTATCCAATAGAAAGGATAGTCCCCTGGGTTTATTCCTCTATCCAATAGAAAGGAGTCCTGTGGGTTTATTTCTCTATCCAATAGAAAGGATAGTCCCCTGGGTTTATTCCTCTATCCAATAGACGGGATAGTCCCCTGGGTTTATTCCTCTATCCAATAGAAAGGATAGTCCCCTGGGTTTATTCCTCTATCCAATAGAAAGGATAGTCCCCTGGGTCTATTCCTCTATCCAATAGAAAGGAGTCCTGTGGGTTTATTCCTCTATCCAATAGAAAGAATAGTCCCCTGGGTTTATTCCTCTATCCAATAGAAAGGAGTCCTGTGGGTTTATTTCTCTATCCAATAGAAAGGATAGTCCCCTGGGTTTATTCCTCTATCCAATAGAAAGGATAGTCCCCTGGGTTTATTCCTCTATCCAATAGAAAGGATAGTCCCCTGGGTTTATTCCTCTATCCAATAGAAAGGATAGTCCCCTGGGTCTATTCCTCTATCCAATAGAAAGGAGTCCTGTGGGTTTATTCCTCTATCCAATAGAAAGGATAGTCCCCTGGGTTTATTCCTCTATCCAATAGAAAGGATAGTCGTGTGGGTTTATTCCTCTATCCAATAGAAAGGATAGTCCCCTGGGTTTATTCCTCTATCCAATAGAAAGGAGTCCTGTGGGTTTATTCCTCTATCCAAAAGAAAGGATAGTCCCCTGGGTTTATTCCCCTATCCAACAGACGGGATAGTCCCCTGGGTTTATTCCTCTATCCAATAGAAAGGATAGTCCCCTGGGTTTATTCCTCTATCTAATAGAAAGGAGTCCTGTGGGTTTATTCCTCTATCCAATAGAAAGGAGTCCTGTGGGTTTATTCCTCTATCCAATAGAAAGGATAGTCCCCTGGGTTTATTCCTCCATCCAATAGAAGGGATGGTCCCCTGGGTTTATTCCTCTATCCAATAGAAAGGATAGTCCCCTGGGTTTATTCCTCTATCCAATAGAAAGGATAGTCCCCTGGGTCTATTCCTCTATCCAATAGAAAGGAGTCCTGTGGGTTTATTCCTCTATCCAATAGAAAGGATAGTCCCCTGGGTTTATTCCTCTATCCAATAGAAAGGAGTCCTGTGGGTTTATTTCTCTATCCAATAGAAAGGATAGTCCCCTGGGTTTATTCCTCTATCCAATAGACGGGATAGTCCCCTGGGTTTATTCCTCTATCCAATAGAAAGGATAGTCCCCTGGGTCTATTCCTCTATCCAATAGAAAGGAGTCCTGTGGGTTTATTCCTCTATCCAATAGAAAGGATAGTCCCCTGGGTTTATTCCTCTATCCAATAGAAAGGATAGTCGTGTGGGTTTATTCCTCTATCCAATAGAAAGGATAGTCCCCTGGGTTTATTCCTCTATCCAATAGAAAGGAGTCCTGTGGGTTTATTCCTCTATCCAAAAGAAAGGATAGTCCCCTGGGTTTATTCCCCTATCCAACAGACGGGATAGTCCCCTGGGTTTATTCCTCTATCCAATAGAAAGGATAGTCCCCTGGGTTTATTCCTCTATCTAATAGAAAGGAGTCCTGTGGGTTTATTCCTCTATCCAATAGAAAGGAGTCCTGTGGGTTTATTCCTCTATCCAATAGAAAGGATAGTCCCCTGGGTTTATTCCTCTATCCAATAGAAAGGATAGTCCCCTGGGTTTATTCCTCTATCTAATAGAAAGGAGTCCTGTGGGTCTATTCCTCTATCCAATAGAAAGGAGTCCTGTGGGTTTATTCCTCTATCCAATAGAAAGGATAGTCCCCTGGGTTTATTCCTCTATCCAATAGAAAGGATAGTCCTATTGGTATATTGATAACAACAACAACAACAACAACAATAATAATAATAATAATAATAATAATAATAATAATAATAATAATAATAATAATAATAATAATAGCATACGGGCCTCATTTTAACTCACTGCCCCTTAATTTTGTTAAAACTATCAATCAGTGACCAAATAAATAATGAATAAATACACCAAAATCTATGGGTCTAATGTGTGAGAGAGAGAGAGAGAGAGAGAGAGAGAGAGAGAGAGAGAGAGAGAGAGAGAGAGAGAGAGAGAGAGAGAGAGAGCATTATTTGGTCCTGGGAGGTAAGTATAAACAGGAAGGGTATCATGACACCTGTATTGCGGTGGGCGGGAGAAGACAATCTCTCTCTCTCTCTCTCTCTCTCTCTCTCTCTCTCTCTCTCTCTCTCTCTCTCTCTCTCTCTCTCTCTCTCTCCGTTAAACGTTAGTAAATTGTTTAACATATTCACCCATCAAATGACATAATCGCATAGAAAACGGATTCGAATAAAAGAAAACGGGTATAATTTCGAACTAATAAACTACTATTTTCGCGCTATTTAAGTTTTATAATAGAAATATAGAAATAAATTTACCTTATAAATGTGTATTATATTAATAGGGGTAAATTAACATGGAGAATATAGAAATATAGTTATAGACAATTATATAATTCTATAGTTAATATATAATTATATGTTTGTGTTTTGACAATAACAATAAGAAAACAATAACAACAACAACAACAAAATACATCAGTCACATGACATGTGTCGGGTTTCTTCCAAGACACAAAACACACACACACGAGCGCTCTCTCTCTCTCTCTCTCCTCTCTCTCTCTCTCTCTCTCTCTCTCTCTCCTCTCTCTCTCTCTCTCTCTCTCTCTCTCTCTCAATTCAATTGTGTATGCCTACCGTTAATCTTCTTCGTTGTACGCCGTTACTTATACCGTTCGCGGCCATTGTAGTGTTGCATCCGTTTCTATATAACGTATAAACGTCACTGTCCAAATATTATAACGAAATAATGTCAAATTTATAACAAACACTTCTCCCAAAAGGCTTTCACATAATCAAAGCCTTAATAACACCTGTAGTTCCGGTTAAACGCTTTATACCTATTCAAATATCCTTCATGTATATAACACTGGTTATTATAACCCGTTACCGCTGTTATAACTAGGTTATAGAATCAGTTATAAGCTATTATATCGAATACACTTCACAAGCCATCACACTAAGATACCTTTGGACATGTGAGGGGCTTAGGGTGATGCTCGCTACGGGGCCCTTTCGTCACTACGTCGCGTCACGCTCCTTGCGGGGCCCCCTGCACCTTTGTTCATCGCTCATGTGACTTAATTTTAATCTTTTTTTCTCTTGTTTTCTTTCTTTTGTGTGAAATAATTTACAACCATCTGTGATAATAGTATTATAGAATGATTTACATTATAATTGAGGTCACTAGAATACATTATACGTGTTATATGACGTTAAACATGAGCGAAAAGTCACGGATGATTGAAAATAAAAAAAGGGCGAAAACCAGTAAAAAATATTTTAATATTTCCATACCACTGGATTATCCAGTTAGATCGCTTCACGAAAATGGTAGTTATTATTTCAACAATCACAATAGTACTTAAACTATTATTAAAATAACCCCAACTTAAATTATATTACAATGTTCTATTAGTGTTATGAACATCTTGAACATAATAACGATCAAAATATATATGCATCGACACGGAAGCACGTGGCATTTAAAGATTATCGTACATCGGGCTGCAGGTAGACACCTGATAGGACAATTAATAGATATATAAAAAAAAGAATTAAAAGAGAGAGAGAGAGAGAGAGAGAGAGAGAGAGAGAGAGAGAGAAGGAGAGAGAGAGAGAGAGAGTATTCTTTCAAATCATCAAGAAACTATTAATGCAGAGAGTGAATTCTCTGATGTGGTTAAGCATAAGTCAGTAATATCACTTTTTAATGTAATTTATAATAATAATAATAATAATAATAATAATAATAATAATAATAATAATAATAATAATAATAATAATAATAATAATAATAATAATAATGGCTATAAAGATATAAAAATCAATAAATTTTCCCCACAAAAATATTAACAGGAAAAGGAAACTCTACGGGATTTCAAAGCCACGTTTTCACCAGGTAAAAATTATATATATATATATATATATATATATATATATATATATATATATATATATATATATATATATATATATATATATATATATATATATATATATATAGAGAGAGAGAGAGAGAGAGGAGAGAGAGAGAGAGAGAGAGAGAGAGAGAGAGAGAGAGAGAGAGAGAATGTGGCTTAACAAGTGTAACAAGGAACAATCTTATAAGCATTTAGTATTTTCTTCTAAGTTAAGGATGGCACCTATGAAAAACGACGCTAGTTACTGCCTTCTTCATTCTAAATCCAAAACAACAGATAAGCCTCATGCACAGCATGTCACCCTCCCCCTGACACTCACTGCACCAATATATATAAAATAAGCTAGAAAACAAAGGCATCTGTTTCTACTCCATTGCAGGACAAAGGCCTCAGACATGTCTTTATTCATGTCTTGGGTTCGGCCAGTTTTCATCACCACGCTGGGTTTGGTGATGGTGGGAGACTTTTGTTTGATAACTCACAGCCAACCAAAAGAGTATGGTA
>NC_090758.1:77517153-77633654 GCF_036898095.1 Palaemon carinicauda
CCTCCAGCCCCTCCGCCTTCTAACAGTTCCGCGGCTTCGACCTCTCCGGCGACCGAGTGCAAAATTGGGGACCTCATTCCTGGACCGACATGCGACTCCTTTTACATGTAAATTATTAAGTTTTTGCTTAAATAGATAGATAGATAAACAGATAGATAGATAGATAGATTAGCTACATGGAAATACCTTTTTGTTATTGAATTCACCCTGACACGGGATCGTAGACCCTTCGTTATTACTCGGTGCTAAGGTTCGAGTCCTTGGCTGGGTAGAAGTACTTATTATATAAAGAAATTATCTAAGTGTATGTGATCCTGTGAATTCATTATTAAAAGGTACTTGAATGTATATATATATATATATATATATATATATATATATATATATATATATATATATATATATATATATATAAATATATATATATATGTATATATACATATATATGTATATATATATATATATATATATATATATATATATATATATATATATATATATATATATATATATATATATATATATATGTGTGTGTGTGTGTGTGTGTGTGTGTGTGTGTGTACTGAGAGAGAGTTATGTATATGTGTGACACCATGCTAACCTATAAAGCCAAGTTGAAGAGTATTATAGATTTAATATAAAACATATTTTCCATTTCCTAAGTGATAGCTCATATTACTTCTAAGTATTGATTCTAAAATAATAAAAAAAAAAAAAACTTTTTAGCCCCATTCATTTTGTAATTGTTTCATAGAAAATAGAGAAAATATATTTAGCCTTTTGTAGGCCTACGATTATGATAATATCGCGTCCTAAAATCCCTGGATATGTACAGCTGGATGCAGGAATTCCAGGCACACCTTCCTTACTTCGCAGCGAGTAACCAAAGACCTGGTGTAGGGAGAGGTGATATAGGTGGTGGGCGTGGTCAAACACAGGCACTCACCCTGCAGTTAGGGGTGTGGCTCGGTGCACTTCCTCAAAGCGAGGTAACCAAGGAACTCCTGTGTCCAGCTATACTTACTTACACCAAAGATTACAAATTCTCTAGAGTTTCTGTAGATGATGCTTTGATAGCTTTACGCGGCAGACTACCGAACTACATGGCAGACGCAGGTGATTTGAAATGATCCCATGGGACGCCACTTAACCTGGCTAATTGCTGTAGGGAATTTTCTTATTCAATCAGAAGCCAATAATTCAAAATTCAAGCTCGGCGATGGGAACACAAGCACGCTGTAGCGTTGCTCGTTCTTAGGAGACCAAACGTGAAGATGGCAGTTACGACCTAGTTTGCCCTTTTTACACGAGTGATTTGTTTGATGAGTAGAAAAAAACCCTGTAATATATGTAATTTATATAAAGAAAGGACTGCCTTTTGAATTTTTAGGTCCTTGTACGAAGTGTGATAGTGGTGACATACTTTCGACAGGAAATCATCTCAAGATGGTACTCAGAAACAGTTTTACGACAGCCATTTCTATTTCTCGATTTACTGTGTACAGAATGTAGATCAGAGGCCTTCATTTAATCAATCAATCGTTTTTATCTGCTCAAAACTTATCAAACCCTTTCAACAGCAGTCCTCCCACACTGTGATTCCCGATCTATTCAACCACGCACTTCCCCACCTAGGCCTGGTCTGTCCCAACGTCCTATTCATTCTTCTTCCTCACTTCCTAATTTGTCCCGTCTGCCGCAAAAAACAAAATAGTCCTCCCTTGGAGAGAAGGTGGTATATCCAGAAGGTTCCAACTTCAGCGATTTTGAGTAATGTAAGTGCGGAACATATCTGAAGTAATTGATGGACTAGATAAATGAAATAACGTCAAAATAATCACATACGTGGCTAACACAGATAGGGCTACATGTAGGCTACCACTTGCCAGAACAGCGGAGCAACGAGCTAATGTCAAATTGCAAGCGGAGCAAGCCATGGATGAGCCAATACTAATTCAAACCGAGTGATAGATTAGAGAATTATAATACATAATGCCAAAATATACTCCCACTTGGCTAACAGACATAGAGCAACGTGTATTGCTTGCCAGAACAGAGGAGTAATGAGATAATGTTAAATTGCGAGCAAAGCATACCAAAGACTAATAGAGGATTATAATGTGGAGATTTTACGGGACCGATGTGCCTTTATATGAGCTTAATTAAGTAAAGAGGTTTACAGTTAGATGGACACATCTACGGACAGCCAAGAAAATATGAAGAAAATATCCGTTTTCTATGCCCACGGAAGGCCTAGTCTGCTGATCTGCAAAGACTCCAAGATTTGGATATAGTAATTGTTGATGAATAATTACTTAAATCAAGTCTATTATATTTCAGAGACATTCACCTTCAGTAACAACAAACCTTATCATCATGTTTACAAATAAAGCCAAATTTATTAATGTTACCCTTATAAACTTTGCTTATGGCAGCAAGATTAGAAAACGAGAATATTTACATGGGGAACTTCACCATTTCCAGGTGTGTCGGTCGTCTGTACGCAGCCAAAAAGGTGAAGTTCCAATGTGCCCCAGGGACAGTTTTCGACGATGAGCTGAACACTTGCGTACACGGAATTGGATCTAAATGCCTCGAAGGCTTTACCTTCCCGACGTCTACTACGGATCCACCGGTGCCTGAGATCCCAGGAACGATAGTTCCCTCACCTTCCCCGCCCGAGACGACAGTAGCGGCAGGAACGTGTTCGTCGTACAAGGTAAGAGAGAGAGAGAGGAGGTTATATATACCTTGATGTGTATACATATATATCATCTCGTTCTGAGTGAAGGTACCTTAATGTGGTGGAAGGGTTTGTGTATCGCCATGAACAGCAAAGCTGTGCTAGTCAGGGCAACCCATACCTGTCTGTGTCTGCTGTGAGCAATCAGGTGAAAATCTCCCACCATCATCAATCCGCACCAGCCAGCATAGTGATGAAAATTGTCCCAGATATGAATTGACATGAGGACTTTGTCATATATTTATATATATATATATATATATATATATATATATATATATATATATATATATATATATATATATATATATATATATATATATACTGTATATATATATATATATATAATATATATATATACTGTATATATGTGTATGTACCCATAATTATTGGAATAGAAAAGGAGAGTAAAGCCAGTATTTTCATTCATGATCATCTTTAATTTCTCTTTCCAGAATGAAACCTAATACACCTATACAGGGCATTCAGTCTGTTCAACAGCAATTTAAGGTCTTAGTTTATAAGAGTATAATCACAATAAACCCTTTTAGTGCATTCTTTCCACATAGCCTGACCACATTATCACAAGTAATTCCCATTTTTCTCCTCAGCTCGATCCAACGACAGTATACGAATGCCCCGAGCCGGGATACTTCCCTTCTCTCACAGACTGCACCAGGTTTTACAGGTGCATTGCGACATCGAATTGTATAATAAAAGGTAAGTTCTTTTCATCTTAAAGATATTTCTATGTGGATATATATTTGTGAATATTTCCAATATTTAATATCATCTCTGTAAGCATTGTACTACTGATTTCATCATCCATTATCAACTCGTAATTAGACTTCTTAAGTACGTACAGTATATACCATTATAATTATTCTAGGATTAATTAGGATACCTCATGAACTAAAGGATTCAGTATTCTTCATATAAGAATCCTAGGCTACATTAAATACAGCAATCTTCTTACATGAAAATTTACTACAAAAACAACTCAGCGTTTGAATGTTTTTAAAACTTAACTACAATTACTTCAACAATTCTATTACTAATTTCTTCACATAAACTAATTTTAAACAACGCCACCCCCTTCCTTCAACAGGCTTCTTGTTCCGCTGCCCCGCCAACTACCAGTACGTAACGAGCGAGAAACGATGTCTCCCAAAGAGGAAGCGGGAACCTGCGATCGAGTCGCGGACGATGCGGGACAGTCCCGCATCGTGACCTCAGTGGTCGACCTCAACCCCAAAATCCTGGATGACTTCTACCAGGCTGACTCCTACTGGAGCATGATGCAGTTCCTGCCCAGCGAACTTCAGAAGGTTGTGGCTGTTGGGTCTAATTCAGAATTGGCGCGGGAGTCGAATCGTGGTTTCTTCATGCAGGGACTCTAAAACTTACGTTCGGATTCTATGGGAAGATTCTTGATGCTTTGGCTGAGGTTCTGCACAAGGAATCTCTTGCGATCGCACTCAGATTTCAACGCCATGCAAGAAACCTGGAGACAGTCGCAGAGTAACATACACTGAAGACAGTCGCAAAACACCCTGGAGACAGTTGTAGTCAAAGAAGTTGAACAGCCAAAGAGCGATTCAATGTTAACATGCCGAACGCTATGAATCGAAGAACATTCCATACTGTCTACAGCGCATCATGTAAATTCAGAAGCTGTCATTATTCTCATAACTTTCTCTATATACAATTCTTAACTAAATAACACAGCCATAAATACTCAGATGCCTTCCTTTTGTTCAGGTTCAGGTTATGGGGTGAGGCATAGCCTTTACAACGGCGCCTCTAACGCTTATCTTCTTGTACTGTTTTGTCTTTTCTTGTTTACATCGATCTTCTTTGTTTTTGAAGAGGAGAATCTGCGTCTCTCTCCGGGAATACATTCTACGCTTGGTTTTCTCTTTTAAGATTCACGTGCCATATTACTCATAATTGTTGATATTATATAGATGGAATTTGCTTGCTTTAATTATTATATGTTCAAATGATTAAGAAATAATTGAATAAATGGAAAATGTTGACTTTGTTTTATTGGTAATCCATTTCTGTTGGTCTGCTTGGAAGAAATAGGCCTATACACACACAGACACACACACACACACACACACACACACACACACATATATATATATATATATATATATATATATATATATATATATATATATATATATAGAGAGAGAGAGGAGAGGAGAGAGAGAGAGAGAGGAGAGAGAGAGAGAGAGGAGAGAGAGAGAGAGAGGAGAGAGAGAGAGAGAGAGAGAGAGAGAGTAGTTTGGCTCAAAATGGTTATCAGACAATTTGAATTTCCTGAAGGCTTTTCTCTAACATCATTACCCAAGACATTGTCTTCAAATTTCAATATACGAAACATCGACTGCCGCTGGTTTTGCGGCGTAAAAAAAGAAGTTCATTGGCGTTAAGTGAAATCCGACGGGATTTTGCAATTCCAAATGAAATGAGAGAGAACATTAGGAATGAGAGATAACATTAGATAATTCTAGATTACGTTAAGTAATCATTTTAATTATATTCTATTTTCAGGAATTAAGTTATTTGCTCCAGTTTGTACCTACGTCAATAAACACCTACTGGGACGTCAAAGAGTGAGTGCATTTTTTGGGGACACCCTGTATATATATATATATATATATATATATATTATATATATATATATATATATATATATATATTATATATATATATATATATATATATATATATAACCACACTTGATCTATATTATATAGGATAAATATATTTGCTCTTTCACTAGCTCTTATATTCCAGTTTTTCTAAGGAACTTCTAACTACGATCTAAGCTTAAATTCCAAACTTGTTTTTGGCTACTATTGTCTTCAGAGAAGATTTTAGGGTCACGAGTTAATAGAATACAGCACTGATTAAGCATTATTATACAATAATGCATCCAATTATATATATTGTATAGCTGTTAAATTGTTTCACCTTGATTTTTAATATTGCATTATAGATAAATACAAAGCTTCTTGGTTATACGCATTAGTGTAATTAAACCTTCTCTGTACAATAAATAATTTTTTAATGAAAATCTAAATATTTAAACACAATAGAATTAAATAAACATAAAATTGTAGTTATAATAGACCTACGTAAAGAGATATACCGGGTCCTCTACTTACGTGGTCATTAAATGTTTTATTCAGTTTACGAGAATTTATAATTTCTTACTGTGTTTATTCAGGCCAATGCTATATAAATGTAAGGAATAATAAAACTAATACTATCTACCTTTAAATTTTAATTAATGTCGACAAACATGCGTCAAATTCAATTAGTAATTAATAAAATCATGAAATTTTACTAAAGCTACATAACATACATTTGGTGTTTCAAATTAAATAATAATGATTATCTATTGGATTGTTTTATTTTAATAAAATATTGTATACTGAATAGCTCTTCAAATTCTTAAAACATTGGAAAATATGATTAAATGATATTCAGCAAAAGCGCCTGGCATTCGTATGACAGCAGATTGATCCCAGCCAGGGGCCGTGAGTTTAAGCTGTCTATTGCGGGGGCCACTGCTGTGAGGGGTTGGGCTGGCCAAGCTGACGTTCTGGTGAGCATCTATTCTAATGAAACTGAAATCAGATACCTTTTTACATTTAAACATTGGATGTGTACACCATTCGATATAAAACAGAGATTTAGAAGGAAATAGAACAGTTTAAAAAGAAAATATAAGATGTTATCAAAATAGACTGAAAAGAAGGTAAAAACTATAACTAAAATTGGAGAGAGAGAGAGAGAGAGAGAGAGAGAGAGAGAGAGAGAGAGAGAGAGAGAGAGAGAGAGAGAGAGAGAGAGAGAGAGAGAGAGCGAAACAAGGACCCTAGATACCTATGTTACAAGATGCTTCAATATCTTCATCCTCCTTGCGACAGAATTTCATTAAAGAAAATGTCTTTTCAAAACAGTTCAGTAAAAGAAGACAATTCTAAGTGTTTTGTTTTGAAGTATTAATTGTTTAGAAGTTTTATAAGAGGAGATTTTATTTCTTTATTTGTAATTCAATATATTTGGATTATTAAATCAACTTAAATGGCTTCCGAAGGCGCTGGGGTACCTACCAGTACTAAGCTTCCTGAAAGGTAAGGTTGTATTTGCTTATTTAGGCCTTAATATCATAATATTAACTTATATTAACTTATATAGGCCTAAATTATTGTAGGAATATCCATAAGTTATTCATATTGTATGAGTAGATCTAGAATTAGTTATATTTTAGGAACATGCCTAATGTTCATATATTTTTATAGTTTACTCCAACTGTACTAACGAGATTAAAATGCAAATTTCAGGACATTATGACTATTTTGAATATACATCAGTGAAAAGCTCAATTTCCAATGAAAAAAGAAAATATATATTGTCTTAAACAAGAAACCTTGTTAATACTATGATCCAATTTAACCTAACCTAACTCTTTGAACGGACTTTGCCACTGCAACTACCCGATGCTGTTTTATATCAGCGGATAGTTCCTCCAGGGTGTATATAAACGTAGACCAACTAACCTAAAATTAATCCCTAACCTAACCTACAAGCAGTGTCCTAACCTACTTACCTAACAGGGGGCCGTTCCCCCTTTACACTGCCGTATTCGTAGTCAGTTGTCATCATACATACAGATGGCGGGTAATTTTGTATTGTATTATAATTTTAAGAAGGTAATGTATAGAGAAGAAAAGGCTTGTTTTACGTTTATATAACGGTTTCTCAGTATGTTTTCCCCACCCAAAACCCCGAGTTCCCACTGGGGGTCCCCCATTATTGGAGGATATAGATGTATATATATTTCTGAAACTATTAATTTGCGACGGGGGAACGAGTGTCATTTTCGATGAGAGCGCAATTTTTTCTATAAGAAAAAGTAGCTGTTTTTCTAGGTTATATTGCCCTGTAATACACTACAATGAAACCCAGATGGCCGCTATCATACATACAACCAAATTACCCTACTGTCTCCCTTGAATAATACTCCGGCGAAGATCATTTATAATTTTACTTGTGCACTGTTGAGTGATGCTGAGGTATTCGATGAGTAAGTACAGGACGGTACACCTGTGGTGAGCTACAGTGAGGGTTGTATTGTGTAAGTAAGGACAGAGGACCTTGGTTTATTTAGGGCGGACCTCAAGTTTTTTAACTCTACTAGTTAGTGTATAAGTAAAGACATTAAAGATATACTCCTCTTTGACTACAAGGCCAAAGACGATGTGTTTTGAGTGACTGTAATCTCGGCTAACGTTATATAAGCCTGTCTGCCTTTCTACCGTTGATTGTATTGTATTGTATACCTTAAAATGTAGGCTCATATGTGAAAGTAGGCCGTTATTGTGATAAATGGTTATTTTAGCCTATATGTTCATAGGCTACTGGATAAGTTAATCTACCTGATTGAAATTAACTTGATCTTGGATGCTATATCCTATATAAAAAGTTTCTAAGAAATATGCCAATTGTACATATACTCACAATTGCTCTTTCCTACCTAACAGACAGCCAGTGCCCAAACTGAACAGACAGCTACCGTCAGATAACTGAAGCATTGGGTTTATAAAGTATAATATATCATAGCTTAACCTATACTTTCAGTTCAGTTCAGTTCAGTTGTTGGGCGGAGGGATTCGCCTTTCCATCGGCACCTCCTTGGTTTTCTTCTTTATTCTAATTCTTTTATTTTCTTTTCTCTTTTTTTCCACATTTGATAAATATATTCTTTTCTTTTCTCTATTCCTTCTTTCTTGAACAGCACGTTTCCTATTATCTTCTTCTTTTCTTCTTCATACGGCTGTTGCAATTCCACTATTTTTCTTCTTTCGTCGCTGAGGTCTTTTAGTCTTTTTATAGATTACAGGGGCCACTATCAGTCATGGTATTATAAGCGACTTCGTATCACAGACCGATCCGCTGAATGGTAATAGTTCTGCTTCTCTTAAGAAAATCTTTAATATTTTTTGCTGAACTGTAGTGGTTACATTGATACATTAACTGTCACTATTGTTCCCTGGCTAGTACAGTGGTAATGTGTTCGCCTAGCATTCGCATGACAGCAGATCGAATTTGCTCGGGACCATGAGTCTATGCTGTTTACTGTGGAGGCCACTGCTGTGATAGTGCACACAATGGAGCATTGAGATTGCTCGGCTGACGTTCTGGTTAGCATCTATTTTCATCATCATTTCAGCCTTCAAAAGTCCTCTGTTGGATGTAGGCCTTCCCCAGGTTCCTCCACAGACTTCTATCCCAAGCTATTCTGTGCCACTGTTGCTTATGTTGGTCTAAGTCATCTCGTCAGCGGGTTTTTTGTCTTCCTTGGTTTCTTGTGTATCCTCGGGGGTGTCCAGAAGGTTGTTCGTGATGTCCATCGGTTGTCTGTCATCCTGGCAATGTGCCCTGCCCAGTTCCATTTGAGCTTGCTGATGGTTTCAAGGATATCCATTACTTTAGTTTTTTGACGTATCTATTTAGCTGTTTTTCTATCCTTCCATGTTAGATTTAGCATAATTCTCTCATGTGCCCTCTGTATTGTTCATAATTTAAGGGAAAGCTTCTTTGTTAGATTCCAAGTTTCGGCCCCATAGGTGACAGTGGGGAGGATACACTGATCATAGATTTTCCTTTTTAAGATGATAGGAATCTTCTTATTTTTAAAAACTGTACTGGCTCTTCCAAACGTTTGCCAACCGAGGGTTATTCTTCTTTTAATTTCGCTCTCATCTATTCTAATGGAACTGAAACCAGACACCTTTATGTATGGGTTCGACTCATTCCAGTTAATCTAGGTGCCTTTCTACGTAGCTTAGGTTTTCTCTGACCTACATAATGTTGTACATCCCGTCTCCTGATACGGTGTTGGAATTGGTTTGAATATTTTTTTATAATGGTATGAAGAAACACGCAAATTTTAAATATTTAGTCTAAAACTTTTAACCCTTTTAAACCCCAAAGGACGTACTGGTACGTTTCACAAAACTCATCCCTTTACCCCCATGGATGTACCGGTACGTTGTTGCAAAAAACTGCTATTTAAATTTATTTTTGCATATTTTTGATAATTTTTTGAGAAACTTCAGGCATTTTCCAAGAGAATGAGACCAACCTGACCTCTCTATGACGAAAATTAAGGCTGTTACGTTTCACAAAACTCATCCCTTCACCCCCATGGACGTACCGGTACGTTGTTGCAAAAAACTGGTATTTAAATTTATTTTTGCATATATTTTATAATTTTTTGAGAAATTTCAGGCATTTTCCAAGAGAATGAGACCAACCTGACCTCTCTATGACGAAAATTAAGGCTGTTAGAGCAATTGAAAAAAAATATACTGCAAAATTTCCAAATAGCCTGGGGGTAAAAGGGTTAAATTACCATATACAGTAGTCCTCCCTGCGACACTTAATTTTTGGGCGTACATTCAAATTTCAATGGTTACTGTTGCATGATCGAGTTTACAGTATTTTTAATATACTGTACACTAACTCATCCAATGATTTCACAACACATTCGACCCTGCAAATGCTAAGTGCTTTATAATTGTCAAAAGATTTAGCTTCTCTTCAGTTGATGCTATTCTCGAGATTGCCTGGATGGTCATCTATTATGATAGAGGGGTCTTTTATCTTTATTTATAGCTATCCTCTGCACCTGCCGCTTGCTATTTTAAAAGTTTTGCATTAAGTTTCACTAAATAACAACAGTCTTAACCCTTTTACCCCCAGGCTCTTTGGAAATTTCCAACCCTTAACCCCCAGGGGGTTATTTTTTTCCCAGCACATTTTGCAGTATATTTTTTTTAAATTGCTCTAACAGCCTTAATTTTTGTCATAGAGAGGTCAGGTTGGTCTCATTCTCTTGGAAAAGGTCTGAATTTTTAAAAATCATTATCAAAAATATATAAAAACAAATTTTATAGCATTTTTTTTTTGCAAGGACGTACCGGTACGTCCATGGGGTAAAGGGATGGGTTTTGTGAAACGTACCAGTACGTCCTTTGGGGGTAAAAGGGTTAAGGTCTGTCAGAATTTGTTACTTAGACACCAATTTTAAAAGTACCATACTCATGTGTTGGATTTCGTCCATTTATCTTCTTTTTAAGGTGCAGCATATATTCTTCATGTCTAAGTTGATCACGTTTTCTTTGAGCTCTCATCCTTGAGAACGGATTTTGAGCGAAGCGAAAAATCTATTTTTGGCCGAGATAGCCATGTCGTCCTGATGGAAGGTTCCTTCAGTAGCCAAATATACCCTAGGAAGCTACTAAAGGAACCTTTCATCAGGACGACATGGCCTGAGCCCAAAAAAATATATCTGCAAGGGTTGCTTTCTTTTAGAATTAGGTTGAAAATAAGCATTTTGAGTTTCCATAAAGGGATTTTATAATTTTCATAGAGGGATGTTACATAGTGATTAGTGCATGATTTTTATTTTCATCTATATGCCAGTAATTATAAATAATATTTGTCTAAATGTACTGAAAACTTTTTGTATTACAGGAGCGATAGTCTTCACGTAGAGGTGAACGACGTGTCTAGGAGCACGGATCGTCGTTATAATCAGGTAATACATACATCAATGTTTTATATAGCGAGTGCTGTACTTCTGGTTTACTTACTTTACTTGTTTTGGGTTTAAATCCAACCCTCCACTGAAGTCGAGTGAACTACTTCTCGGGCGGGTCCATATTAATCATCTAACGAAACATTTTCATTATAACTTATACAATTCTTTGATTGTAGCATCTTCCAAATCATATCATCTTGTGAAAAGTAATGTCTTTAGTTTCTTCTTAAATTCAATTGCTCCCTTTAGGTCCTTCATTTCAGTCGGCAGTTTATTATAATGCCTATAGTTGATGGACTATAAAGATAGTCAAATGTAACATTTTATATTTAAATATCTTCATAGTTCTTTGTCCACTTCAGGTTGTTCAGGAGTACATAAAGCGTAGACTGTTGAAGTCTGATTCTGAACACAGCAATATTTCGCCATCGCAAGTATTATCACTTCAGGCAGATAAAGCAGGACCTAATGAAGGATCCTATGTAAGGTAATGTCTGTTATTGTCGTTTTTAAGCGGCCTTTACACGGTCGAACTGTACGTCGATCCCGGTTGTTGAACCTGCTTGTCGAATTGTTCAAAGAGGTGGAGTCGGCCATAAATGCTTAAGGTTTGTGGACAATTAAGCCCCGCCCACAAAAGTCAGGCGAGAACGCTCTTTGAACCTTTCAACGAATGTGTTCGACAACCAAATAGGCTACCACGTTCACACGTTCGAACGTCACTTCCAACACATATGTCTAACCACGTTCGGCCGTACAAACCAGCCTTTAAGGAAGTACACATTTGTTTTGCTTATAGAATAATTATTTTGATAGAATACTGTACATTACTGTATAATAAACTGTAGGTTTTTTATGTACATTTTTTTATCTCTTGGTTTGGATTCCCAGAGAATAGGATATGAATTTCTTTCAAGATTTTATGAATTTTAAAGATACTGTAACATTTGAGTGTTGATTTTATTAGGTAAGGCTTATAAATCACCATTTTGTATACTTGTCTATGTACACACAGCTTACATTTTCTCTTAAATGCATAATCGGCAAAATCACATAGATAAGGGATTACACTTCATGTGATAGGGGTTTAGCTCTATAAAATCAGTTGACGATGACCTCTTTTCTTCCAAGATAATAAACTTAACCCTTTTACCCCCAGGCTATTTGGAAATTTTCAACCCTTAACCCCCAGGGGGTTATTTTTTTCCCAGCACATTTTGCAGTATATTTTTTTAAATTGCTCTAACAGCCTTAATTTTAGTCAGAGAGAGGTCAGGTTGGTCTCATTCTCTTGGAAAATGTCTGAATTTTCTCAAAAAATTATTAAAAATATGAAAAAAAATTTTTTATAGCATTTTTTTGCAAGGACGTACCGGTACGTCCATGGGGGGTAAAGGGATGGCTTTTGTGAAACGTACCAGTACGTCCTTTTGGGGGTAAAAGGGATAATGTGTATACAGTTCAGTAGTGCGATTTCATGGTACTATTAGTTTACCACTTATGATAGGATTGCCTTTATTACTTCTTAATTACCTCCGCCAACGAAGTTGGAAGGAGGTTATGTTTTCGCCTCTGTTTGTGTGTGTATTTGTTTGTTTGTGAACAGCTTCCTGGCCACAATTTTAACTGTAAATCACTGTAATGAAACTTTCAGGGATTAATTATGTAAAAAGCTGGAAATTATTAAATTTTGGAAGGTCACGGTCAAGCAAAATGTCCAATTCATGTAATCGGCCGTAAGTTTGGACATCATTGTCACAGAGACTTCAAACTTGGTTCATATTTGAGCGTGTGTATATCCACGTCAATTAATACATTTTAAGGTCAAAGGTCAAGGTCGAGCAGCAGGTTGAGAAATAAGCTGTGACGGTGGAGGTCATCGGCCGTAAGTTTGGACATCGTTGTCACCGAGACTTCAAACTTGGTTCATATTTGAGCGTGTGTAAATCCACGTCAATTTATACATTTTAAGGTCAAAGGTCAAGGTCAAGGTCGAGTAACAGGTTGAGAAATAAGCTGCGATGGTGGAGGTCTGTGTTCTACTGGGTCGCCCCTCTAGTTCTGTTATGTCACCAGTATGCTGTATGAAAATAGAAATTTAAGACATTGAAACCTTATAATTGTGTAATGCAATATTAAACCTAATTCCTAAACAATAAGTTATAGTGAAGTCATTTTACTTTTAACCCTTTTACCCCCAGGCTCTTTGGAAATTTCCAACCCTTAACCTTCAGGGGGTTATTTTTTTCCCAGCACATTTTGCAGTATATTTTTTTCAAATTGCTCCAACAGCCTTAATTTTTGTCATAGAGAGGTCAGGTTGGTCTCATTCTCTTGGAAAATGCCTGAATTTTCTCAAAAAATTACCAAAAATATGAAAAAAAATTTTTTATAGCATTTTCTTTTGCAAGGACGTACCGGTACGTCCATGGGGGTAAAGGGATGGGTTTTGTGAAACGTACCAGTGCGTCCTTTGGGGGTAAAAGGGATAAGGTACAATATTCTTTATTTGCTCGTATAGGGAAAATAGTTTGTAGTTAAACTAACATTTGTTTTTGTGCCAAAGGGAAACAGCAGAGAATTTCTAATGCGACCTGTGGTCAGTAATTTTATTCTTGTTTTTAGAGAGTGGTTGGTTATGTACATCATGAATTGACATCAATCTCTTTCAGCTGGGAATGCCCCGATACTCCACAGTCCCCGAAGTTGGCGACGTCTAAGGATAGAGTACCCTCTTTTTATTCTGTCGACGATCCGGACCCAGCCAGTTTTCATTCTCTGGATTCGAAGATGACCTCTACGGCGCAGACGACCCGAAACCCAGCGGACGGCACCCGATTTGGCTCGGCCGACAGCAAGGCTTCTTACATGTTTGAAAATGCCTTTCAGAACACCGATCCTTTCTCGCCGCTTGCAAAAAACGTTGTATCTCTCTCGTTCTCCTCACTGCAGTCGCCCGAAGAGCTCGAGATGAAAACGCCGATGAGCGGTATGTACCAGTCGCCCGTTTCTGAGGGTGCTCGTAGATATCAGTCGCCCGTTTCTGAGGGTGCTCGGAGATATCAGTCGCCCATTTCTGAGGGCGGGCGAGAAGGAAGTGGGAAGAAAATGTCCCCTCCAAAGGTGGCTTTTGTTTTTCCCAGTCCTGACAGTAAAGAGACTAAACACCCTCCAGTCTTCAGTACCTTTTCGAAATTCGATGCTGCGAAGGATAATGGCAATAATTCTCCTGTACCCATTCATGTATGTATGTCATCTTGTTAACACTTTAATTTGATAATTTTTCTGTCTTAAAGCATCTACTATATGTCTGTTTGTACGACACATTAGTTCCTACACGATTAAAAACCTTCGTCTTTTAACCCTTTTACCCCCAGGCTATTTGGAAATTTCCAACCCCTAACCCCCAGGGGTTATTTTTTTTTCAAGCACATTTTGCAGTATATTTTTTTTAAATTGCTCTAACAGCCTTAATTTTGGTCTCATTCTCTTGGAAAATGCCTGAAGTTTCTCAAAAAATTATGAAAAATATGCAAAAAAAAAATTTTAAATAGCAGTTTTTTGCACGGACGTACCGGTACGTCCATGGGGGTAAAGGGATGAGTTTTTTTAAACGTACCAGTACGTCCTTTGGGGTAAAAGGGTTAATGGAGGCATGACTTCATCAAAGATGAAATGGCTGTTTAAACTCTTAACAAGGTAGTTATTGTTGTTCGCTGGTAGAGTAACTTTGGTGTTAACTTCAGCAGCAGTTCAGTACAGACTTGCAACTCTGCTGCCTCTTTAAATTGCTGTTTTGGGCTCAGGCCATGTCGTCCTGATGGAAGTTCCTTCTTAGTAGCTTCCTAGGTTATATTTAACTACAGTGATATATCCCTTAGAATTTTACTAAAGGTATCCGGAATTCTAACTCCTGGCGCGAGTATCCCTTGTATTATCTTATAGGGATATGGCATAAGATCAGAGGACGTATTCTTGACACGCCACATAGCTATCTACACCCCTAATAGCGTTGTCTTTAAATTGCTGTTTTGATCTTTTGCTTTTCCGTGTCAACTAGACAAGTGTGCTGGGAGATCGTTGCGTTCGAAGGATATTAATAGGAGGCTACACAGTTATGTAATCTTTTCTAATGAATTAAATTGTGAGGGAGTTTTCTGTGATACCTTGCTTTATTGAACATATTCCTGTTGTGTGGCATATCTGTTGCTGTTCTAACCCTTGTGGGTTTGGCTTTACATAGATGAAAATGCGAATTTAAGTTGATTTTCCTTATTCATCACTGGTGCTTCATCAATGGAAGAGTTTTGCTACCCCTGAGCGTGAAGGAGAGGGCCGCCACGTTTCCTTCGATGTCTTCCGATCCCGGAAAACCACGGTTGTGGTTTCTTTCTCTACGAAAGCATCATTGTTGGGCTATTACATGACTTAGTCTTCAATGCAGCTTTGAGAAGAACTTGTAGAAATAATCATCAACGAAGGCATGGAGTTTGATTGATAAGAGCCGCATACATGTAACTCCTATTGTTTCTTTCCCCATGAGGATCATAGTATGTTCTTGCCTCGTTTGCGAAGTGAGATGGTATGTCCCGGAGAAGTATACCTCCAAGTAGACGAAATGGTGTGTGGTAAAGGTTTGTACTTGGTTTCTTATGAGAACGAGCACAGGCACTGAGATTTCTCTCTCTTTTTGGGCGAGCGAGAAGCAGTGCATATCAAGAAGTTTCTCTCATTAGGAAGTCTTGGCAGACATGACTACCGCTACTTTTGCTTGTCTTGTTCCAGGACAGGTTTAAGCCGTAAACTATCTCCTGTAAGAAGTATGGCCCTTCCTGCTTCTGCTGGTTCAAAGCATGCTCTTTTTTTACTCTCCTGGATGATTGTCTTATCTCTCTCTCTTTCTGAAGTAGTATCGATGTGCACTGCTCCTGTACTTGGTCTTGTAATGAGGGGAATATCTGCCGAGAATAATCCCACTTTGGGAAGAAAGTTCAGGATGCTTAACCCTTGATCTCATAACAAGTACAGTGTCATTGACCATACCTGCAAACAGTGCTGTCTCTTGTAGTACTACTACTACCACTACTACTACTACTAGTACTACTACTACTACCTCAAGGGGTGGCTGGTGCCCTGGCCAACCTGCTACCTACTATGTAGCAAAGAATAAGTTGATGTCCAAGAAAACTGACCAAGTATATGTGGGAGGATCGACGAGTACTGAGATTGTACTCCCTCGGAAAGACGATCCTTGTTCGTGAGGCAAGAAGTTACATATCGGGAAGTCTTTCTACCCCGAGAATACGGTTTGGTACGTGGTGCAGGTGTTCACGTACCTGATCTAAGTGATCGAGTGCTTGGTTTTAGATCTTGCCCCGCACACTCCTGACAATGGAGGTTCTGCATGCCAGAGAAGGTGGACCTTCTCCACTGTCCATTGATTCAGCAATACCATGAAACTCACAAGCGGGTTATTTCATTTCCCAATTTACACGCGAAACTCTCATAAAACTGCCCATTTACCGTTGAGGCGGGGAAAATAATTTTTACTCTACATCGCCTGAGATCCCCCCCCCCCCCTCTCTCTCTCTCTCTCTCTCTCTCTCTCTCTCTCTCTCTCTCTCTCTCTCTCCTCTCTCTCTCTCTCTCTCTCTCTCTCTCTCTCTCTCTCTCTCTCTCTCTCTCTCTCTCTCTCTCTCTCTCTCTCTCTCTCTCTCTCCTCTCTCTCTCTCTCTCTCTCTCTCTCTCTCTCTCTCTCTCTCTCTCTCTCTCTCTTTTCTCTCTCTTTGGCTAAAAAGTCCCCAAATAACATTACAAATTGCAGTCCTCAGATACTCCTCTCCTAAACGAATCCGATACGTGTATAGACTCGATGTAAGACTCGGGCATGAAGGCACATTGTTTTCAGGCCTGGATTCTGCTGGTATGAAAGCTGCTTCTAAAACCAGCCTAAACTGCTTCCTGTTTTGAATACTGGTTTGGTGCAGTTGTATAATTTGCCTCGACACTGAATTCGACAATCCCTGAATGCAGAATTTATATCTGGACCTAGTCTTCTCAGACACAAAGTCAGGGACTTTCTCGTTACTGTAGCCAACTTACCAGTAGGTCTTTTGGTCCTGAGGGAACATGAGGGAGAAGACTGCACTTGAAGTCCTCCAGATGGTTCTCTGAGCCCTTACAATCAAGTAATCCTGTGGAGAAGTAGACTGGGGCCCTGAGACCTATCATCGTCCCCTTCCTTGATTCTGTTTCATGATGAAGACTTTGAGAACCCTGTGTTTCAGGATGAAGATGGCAAGTACTATGCGTTCTGCCATCAGGAAAGAAGGCTTCTCGCATCCAGTGAAACTTGAAGATTGTACATCTAGAGACCCATCCTTTGGTCCTACAGTAAGTACTTCCTCTTTGTCCTTGGGGGTTGAGTTATCAGTTTAAAGTCCGGAGCTTTGGACTATACCGAGATAGTCTGTGTTTTATTTTTACCATGATCTGATAATCATATTCAATTGGTAAGCCAGTCTCATGGCCCAGCTGAAGATATGGGACTGGAGTATCCTGATAACATAAACATTAGTATCAGAAAATGATAACATAATGAACATTAGTATTAGCAAATGATAACATAATGAACATTAGTATCAGCAAATGATAACCTAATGAACATTAGTATCAGCAAATGATAACCTAATGAACATTAGTATCAGCAAATGATAACCTAATGAACATTAGTATCAGCAAATGATAACCTAATGAACATTAGTATCAGCAAATGATAACCTAATGAACATTAGTATCAACAAATGATAACATAATGAACATTAGTATCAGCAGCAAAGATAGGTAAGTAATTGCAGCCGCTGCCACACACCCAAGAAGTTCCGGCTCGTGGGATGCCTTCTGAGAATTCTCTTGTCACTGGAGAACTGTTTTTTCACAGACTTCATCAGTGATTGCTCCAGGGTTGTTGGAAGCATCACTGGTTGGAAGCATCACTGGTTGGAAGCATCACTGGTTGGCAGCCAGAGATTTCCCTACCTAATGGGTTCAGTGGAACATGAAACACTGGATAATGGGGCTTTGTAATTTATAGACAAGATCCTCTAGTAATCCTGCATTCAAAGATGTATGTAAGAAATGGTAGGGCACAGCCGGAGAACCAGAACACCTTGGTGACATGGTCCACTAATGTAAACATTGTAAACTTCCCAACAGGATTCGATAGGATACTCGGTAGCATTGAAGGACAACTCTCCCTGTGTGACATATATCTACAAAGGGATACTATTTAACAAACCTTTTGTAGTTGGGTAAGTAGGTACAACCCTGGGCAGCTGATAACATGATAGGGTTGTTTGTCAAGATGCATTTCCAACCAGAGGAATAATCTAGCAAGGAGGGACATAGATTTGACCCAGTGGGGTCCCCAAATTTGTGTACGGGGGAAAGGTTTCTTGTAGAGGAATATTCTAGCAAGGAGGGGCGTAGATTTGACCAAGGGGGGTCCCCAAATTTGTGTACGGGGGAAAGGTTTCTTGTTCTTCGGAAATCACCATCGAAACACCTGTTCGCCTCCTGTTTGATCCAGAATTTTGAGTTTTCTCTTCCTAATTAGATGTCCAACTATTTCGATGGGATCAGCTCTCCAATTTTCATCTCGTTTGGGTTAAGTCCTTTGCCCCTGTGATCTCAAATAGTTAAGTCATGAATTAAAGGGTTTGTCAGTGACCTAAAGGTTGAAGTCCCTTTCTCATGGCTTGAATTTCACCGATTCTTTTTCAAATCAATGATTTAATGAGTCTTTTAAACGAAGGTTTTATTTATATAGTTTTTGATTGATTTTTTACTGTTTTTTATTTTTTATGGTTTTTTTAGTTTTAACTTCATAGCATTTCTGATTTTTATTTACGGACTCTTACTTCTTGTACTGGTTTTTGGAGTGTATTTTATAATATTGTTTTATTTTGATTGTATATATTTAGCATTACTTGATAGCTTTCATAATTGTCATCTTCCAGACTCCCACAGAATCCCAAGACAGTTCCGTCAGCCATCACACGCCAAGCATTTGGCTAACAAACGTCCGTGGATCCTCTCATAACTTGTTAGGCAAGTATCCAGCATCTACCTGGTTTTTTGGGCTCAGGCCATGTCGTCGTGATGGAAGTTCCTTTAAAGGTAGCTTCCTAGGTATATTTGGCTACAAGCGAAAGTCAAATATACCTAGGAAGCTACCTTTGAAGGAACTTCCATCAGGACGACATGGCTACCCCACCCAAAAATAGATTTTTCGCTACGCTCAAAATCCGTTTAGTGTGGTAATCCCTTTGAAAATGTGCAGTTCCACCGGGATGCTTTAGATGGGGATAATGTGGTAATCTATTGGGAACATCCTTACCTGGCAATTTGTTGGATGAGGTTTCAACTCCCGCTCAAGCTCTATAGTTTCTTGTAGCGTCTGCAACCTCACCATTCTTGTGAGCTTGGAAAGCGGGGTTTTTGGGGAGCCTTTGGGGGAGCCTATAGGTCTACCTGCTAAGTCATCAGCAGCCATTGCCTGGCCCTCCTTGGTCCTAGCTTGATGGAGAGGGGCCTGGGCAATGATCATATGTATATTTGATCAAGCTCTAGGGTGTTGTCACAGTCCCTTGCCTCTACCATTCATGAGTGACCTTAAAAATCCTTTAAGGTGACCCACATTGTCGTCTGTTCCTTCATCTTTCTACAGTACTTTGCTGTTTAGCTTCTTCAACTTATTCAGTTTAGACTTCCCATCTAAGAATGGAAGATATGAGAGTCTATCAACATGACCTTTTTGTTTATTATAATTTATAATTGTATTACAGTAATCAGTTTAGATGTTATGTTCTGGTATCCAAACATTTGAATATCGCTTATACACATCCCCATTAGATGGACTTAAACTCCTTGACATGGAAAGACATTATAGTTTAGGCTTTAGATATTTTTGAAGGGGTTTTGTATATTAGAAAATAAAATAATCGCGTATATTTTGTCTACTAGACTCGAGACTTGGTATAAATTTTCTCATGTATATTCATCAGGGCTGGTGTAGATAGGGTTACTAAGTTGTTTTATCTTGCCTATCTTGCCACTATTTGTTTTAATCAAGGTTTGATTTCTTTTAATTTCCATTTTTCTTCTTCTTCGTCTGCATCTTTTCCCACTTCTATGTGGGGTTGATGTTTCTGACCAGCTTTCTCCATCTACCTCTGCCCCACACCCCATCACCGGTTAATCCCTTTGATCGAAGGACATCCTTGATATATACAGTCCATCCACCTTCGCTTTGGTCTCCCTCTCCTTCTCGTTCCCTGTACCTCCATTTCCATCACCCTCCTCCCAATATACTGTTCATCTCTTCTCATGACATGACCGTACCACCTCGGTCTACTTTCTTGGATCTTATCTGATAGTTTTCTAACTCCTGTGGTACCCCTAATTACTTCATTCCGTATCTTATCTCTTCCTGTCACCCCACGCATGATTATTATTATTACTATTATTAACTAAACTGCAACCCTAGATGGAAAAGTAAAATGCCACAAACTCTAGGGTTCCAACAAGGAAAAATAGCCCAGTGAGGCAAGGAAATAATACAGTCCGGTTTTTTTTATTAGTGCCGTGTTACGAATGTGTTAGATATCTTGTGTTTTTCTTCTTCTTCTTCTTCTTTGTCTACATCTTTTCCGTCTTCTATGTGGGGTCAATGTTTCTGGTCAGCTTTCTCCATCTACCTCTGTCCCACACCCCATCACCGGTTAATCCCTTTGATCGAAGGTCATCCTTGTTACAGTTCATCCACCTTCGCTTTGGTCTCCCTCTCGTTCCCTGTACCTCTTGTGCTTTTCATTTTCATTTTATGAGCGTCGTTAATTTCTTGGTATTTTTCAGGCGCAAAAGCGGAAAAAGAGAACACCCGTCGCAGAGTTCAGTCTTGGACGGGAGAACCCACCCCGTTTGACGAGAATAAGTCGAGGTAGGAATTAGAGATTGTTATTGAATTGGTGATTTAGTTTTTTAATGATCTTTTATTCTTCCATTGACTGCTGCATGATCTTTAGCTAGTTTTTAGAGTTTGATTAAACAAAGAAGTCAGGGAATTAGTATGAAGTGCTTGAGGATTGTAGATATAGTAGTAAAATTTAAATGGCGATCATAAAGAAAAGCTGGATTTAATAATTAGAAAATAATAGAAAAGCACATGAAAAGTTTAAAGATTAAATGCCACCAAGAGAAAGGCGGATAGTAAAAATTATATAGCTTCGTTTTAAAAAGCATTTATAGTTGTTAACCCTTTTACCCCCAAAGGACGTACTGGTACATTTCACAAAAGCCATCCCTTTACCCCCATGGACGTATCGGTACGACCTTGCAAAAAAATGCTATAAAAATTTGTTTCTCATATTTTTTGATAATTTTTTGAGAAAAATCAGGCATTTTCCAAGAGAATGAGACCAACCTGCCATCTCTATGACAAAAATTAAGGCTGTTAGAGCAATTTAAAACAAAATATACTGCAAAATGTGCTGGGGAAAAAAATAACCCCTTGGGGGTTAAGGGTTGGAAATTTCCAAAGAGCCTGGGGGTAAAAGGGTTAGTAGTGTACATCTTACACCCAGATGGAAATAGAAGTACACTTACCATTACTAGAATTCATCACATCACAAGGACCCTTAACACAATTATTTCTGTTGAATCTTTGAAGATAGTGACCTACTCAGGCATTGAAATAATTTTCTCTTGTTGGCTTTTGGTCCTGACAGGTTGAGACACCACGAAACCAGAGCGCAGTCGGCGTCTGTGTATCCTCCCGAGGAGTCGAATACAAAAAGCTACACTTTTAATCCAGCGCCGATTTCGTCCAAGGACAGGACGTATTCCGTCGACAGTAAGTTACCGTTTAGTCGTCGTATTCATTGTCATCGTATCCTTTTTCTTGTGTGAGATAACCAAACATATTTAATATTTAACCCTTTTACCCCCGGGGTATCTGGAAATTTCCAACCCTTAACCCCCAAGGGGTTATTTTTTTCCCAGCACATTTTGCAGTATATTTTTTTTTAATTGCTCTAACAACCTTAATTTTTGTCATAGAGAGGTCAGGTTGGTCTCATTATCTTGGAAAATGCCTGTATTTTCTCAAAAAATTATCAAAAAATATGAAAAACAAATTTTTATAGCATTTTTTTGCAAGGACGTACCGGTACGTCCATGGGGGTAAAGGGATGGCTTTTGTGAAACATACCAGTACGTCCTTTGGGGGTAAAAGGGATAAGTGTCATTGATTTTATCGTTTATATTTACATAGAGAGTAGAGGGCCCCTTTTTTGTTTTTGTTTCATTTGTTGATGTCGGCTACCCCCCAAAATTGGGGGAAGTGCCTTGGTATATGTATATGTATTTACAATTTTAACTTTATTAGTCTTAAAGAATTTGTCCTATACTATTATTCAATATAGATTTTTCCTTAGGGTAGGGACAATATTTGGTAGCTTATCTTTTGCTTGTAAAGTTACGGGAAATGTACTAAGAAAAGGTACAAATCATTACTGGAGTAACTCCTGGATTAAGTGGGGTGGGTTATTATTTTTTATTATATACCGGCAGTGGGCTGTAAGTTCGTGAGGACATTTAAAACTTCTAAGATCTCGTATACATATATTTATGAATAACTTGAATAACTTGACCACTTTAGTATTCGTTTCACATGTAAATTTATTTAGATATACCTTCACTCTATTGTTTGATAAACAAAAAGTTTATACAGTATCTTTTATGTATTGAATATATAATAATCAACCTTTTTCTGTTTCTAGTCTCATATACCCTCATGAAGGGGAGTGATAGCATCTATGAAAATGATCTGCATCATTTCGAGAATGTTGTTCATCCCACCTGGAATTTTTTATTGGAAGTATTTTGATTAATTATGAGATCATTCAAGGAAAACAATACATTATTATTATTATTGTTATTACTAGCTAAGCTGCAGCCCTAGTTTAAAAAGTAAGATACTATAAGCCCAAGGGCTCCAACAGGGAAAAGTAGCCGAGTGAGGAAAGGAAACAAGGAAAAATAAATCATTTTAACCCTGGATAGGTACGCTCCTCGGACACCCCTTTAAGGGTATATTCGGACGCGAACGACCCCGACGCCAAAAAAAAATTCTTGAAAAATCAGTTGTTCCGTAACCGAAATACAAACCACGCTATTTACAAAGGGTTATTACTTTTAGCGTAGCTGAAATGGCGAGCCATTAGAATTTAACGAGGGTGTATTACCCCCGCGCTAGTTAGCGGGGGGGGTAGGGGAGTGGTAGCTAGCTACCCCTCCTCCCCCTCACACACAGGTGAATACTCACTTTCACTTTTGGCTCGGACTGTGACAGACGTCTCTGTCTTGGTCCTCGCTTGGCAGCCATTGTCTGTTTTGTCTTTACTTAATCGCTTACTTTTCTTTTACTCAATATATATGTAAACATGTTTTCATGTTTGTATATATATTTGAGTATAGAAATAAGTAAGTTTCCTTTTCAGATGTGTGTGTGTAGTGTACGATATCTACGTGGAGGCCTCGGCAGTTAGGCCACCACGGCCTAATTTTATGGGTTGCGATCGAGTTTGACTTCGGTCTTTCTCTCTCTCTCTCTCTTGAGGTCGTTCACCCTTTTACTATGTTTTACTACGCCCTTGTAGCTTCCTTCCCGTGTGGGTGGGGTTGCTACGCCGTACATTTTGTTTCAATTAGTTTATGAATCTAATTGTAGTTGTTAATTTTTCAGCTTGTGAACGATTCCTTTCGGGGTTTTCGTTTTTTTCTTTAGTGTTCATTCTTTTTTAAATTACATAATTACATAGTTACATAATTATAATTGTTATAATTCTGTTTTGGTTACAGCTCTCCTTCCGCGAGTGTAAGTGGTTGTTAGGGCACGTGCCTGTTGTGTAATTCTTGTTCCTTTTCCTCGGGATTCCTCTTCGGAGCCTTCCCGGGGGAATGAATGTGTACTAATATTATTTGTTTTTATTTTTTTTACAGTTACCGATCTAGTTCGTTTCTGTAATATAGCAACGGTGTGAGCTGTCTGGTTGAGTCCTGGGGATTCGGCTGTTGCTGCCTCCCCCCTTGTATTGTCGTCAGGGGCGTGTCTCCTTCTACTGGTAGTACTCCTGTGTCGACGGACAGCTCTCCAGTTCATTTTAGAACAGTCAGGAGGCTTGCCTCCTTGGGTGGATAACTTTCCTTCCGAGGGAAGTTTTTTCCTGTCCAGGCTTGAGCTTTTCCTCTTTTGGGGGGTTCTTCTCTTGCCTTTTTTTCGTGCGACTATGCTCTTGGTGCTGAGCGGTCGCACCTGCAGTTTCGCTCAAGGGGCTGGGCAACTGCAGGAGCTCCTCTTCGGAGGATTGCCCCTTTTAGGTCACTGGCTGACCAGTCTCTTCCACGAAGTGTTTCTCTTTCGTTCGCGAGAGAGTACACTCATAGAGACTCCTCTTCGGAGGTTTCTTCTGTTGCTGTTGCTGTTGGCCTCCCTCGCCGTAAGGCCCTCCGTCCGCCTCGTCGTAAGGGCCTCTCATCTCCCTATAAGGGTGCTTGAGGCGCCTTTTTGAATCTCCGTTTGCAGCCTACAACCATCGCGCGACCCTCAACTGCGGATGCTGATCGCCACGACCCTCAACTGCGGATGCTGATCGCCATCGCGCGACCCTCAACTGCGGATGCTGATCGCCATCGCGCGACCCTCAACTGCAGATGCTGATCGCCATCGCGCGACCCTCAACTGCGGATGCTGATCGCCATCGCGCGACCCTCAACTGCGGATGCTGATCGCCATCGCGCGACCCTCAACTGCGGATGCTGATCGTTATCGCACAACCCTGAACGATCGCCCTCTTGCGGATGCTGATCACCATCGCACCCTTTCACGCGATTATTCACCTGCGCATGCTGCTCGCCATCGCACAACCCTGAACGATTGCCTGCTTACGCATGCTGCTCCTCATCGCAAAACCCTGAACGATCGCCCTCTTGCGGATGCTGATCACCATCGCACCCTTTCACGTGATCATTCACCTGCGCATGCTGCTCGCCATCGCACAACCCTGAACGATTGCCCGCTTACGCATGCTGCTCCTCATCGCACCACCCTGAACGATCGCCCTCTTGCGGATGCTGATCACCATCGCACCCTTTCACGCGATCATTCACCTGCGCATGCTGCTCGCCATCGCACAACCCTGCACGATTGCCCGCTTACGCATGCTGCTCCTCATCGCACAACCCTGAACGCTCGCCCTCTTGCGGATGCTGATCACCATCGCACCCTATCACGCGATCATTCACCTACACATGCTGCTCGCCATCGCTTACCGCCAGCGATCTTCTTCACCTACGCGGCAGCACGATCCCTCGCCGTCACGCCCATTCGCCTGCGCGCCCGCGCGATCGCTCGCCTGCGCGCCCGCGCGATCGCTCGCCTGCGCGCCCGCGCGATCGCTCGCCTGCGCGCCCGCGCGATCGCTCGCCTGCGCGCCCGCGCGATCGCTCGCCTGCGCGCCCGCGCGATCGCTCGCCTGCGCGCCCGCGCGATCGCTCGCCTGCGCGCCCTCGCGACCGCTCGCCTGCGCGCCCTCGCGACCGCTCGCCTGCGCGCCCGCGCGACCGCTCGCCTGCGCGCCCGCGCGACCACTCGCCTGTGCGCCCGCGCGACCATTCGCCTTTGCGCGACTGTTCGCCCTCGCGCGACCATAGTTCGCAGCGAATTCCACAGCCGGTGGTAGCAGCAGGGACGCGTGCTCCTAGGCGGCACTCGGGATCACCTCCATCCAAGCACAGGTTGGTAGTGCAGGACGAAGACAGGTCAGTACAGCATTCTTCCCACCTTCTTTTCAGGCAGGAACCGTCGTGTCCTCTCCAAAGGATCGCCCGATCCCTTTCCCCTTAGCGAGGATTTCGGACTCTGTGTCCTTGGAGCAGCAGACATGGTTTGATCCGCTGGCACGGGCGTTAATGAGGTTTATGAAACCAGCACTCACCGGCCAGGGTAACAAACCAGCGGCTGTCTCTCCTACGCTGAAGAGAAAGAGAGGAGTGGACTTCGTGGTGACTTCCCCCAGGGCGAAGTTGGTTCCCAAGAGGTCGGTCTCGAGGGTCCCCTTGCACGAGTACTCTCTCCTTCTCCCGCCCTGGAAGGATTTTTGGCGGGGGGGCTTTCCGTTGAAGATTTCTCCATCGGACAAGGGGTGACTGCTTACCTCTTCCTCTGGGAGCTTACCAGGTTCTTTCCCTCCTCGGTTACGGCCCGAGGTTTGGTTCAAGGAAGCTACAGGAAGATCAAGGGTACTTTCCTCCTCTCGAGCTCAGGCACCTTGGCCTTTCGTCGTTAAGTATCTACTTGCGGACAAGCTCGATGTTGTACCATCTGGACGCGCTGACTGAAGGCTTCATTCGGGTGTCTCATCTGTGGAGGTCAACGACCTCAGACACCCTTCCATCCTTGAGAAGAGTTTTGTCTTTGCCCAAGGACAGAGACTTAGACGTCTGCTGTGCGGAGTAAATCGACTTCCGGTTTCACTCCTCCAAGGCGCTTTCTTCCAGACTCTGCAGGGCTCCAGCTCCCTTTTCTTTCAACCACGTCGGCCTAAGTTATCGGCTACGACAACTGGGACAAGGTGTCCAATTGCAGTTTCCTCCTGTCAGGAACAGATGGCACGGGAGACTCCCCCGGGGGGGCATAGTCCTAAAAGGAGTTCACGAACTCTAGGATTGCAGGTTTTTTTTCGCTGGGAGGATGCTTAAGGTTACTCATCCGAATGACAGCTTCCCGATGCCCATTCCCGCACAATCTCTGTGAGTAGCCAAGGATATCGCGCCTGCTGTCTCTGTCAGCGAATTCAGTGTCTCTGAACCTCTATGCCATAGCATCAGCAGAGTTGCCCGGTTGGGCAGAATGATCCATACCTTAGGCGAAGGTCTTCCTTAGGATCATCGACGGCTTCACCCCCGGCCCCCTCAGTCGATCCTTTCTTGTAAGGAAGGATCTGAGAGGGGATGTCCATAGTCGACCTCTCAGCCCTGATCAAGTTTGTCGAACAAACTTCGGCCAGCGTAGACCAGCAGAATCGATCAGACTGGTAACGAGGCGACAGGACTCCTTTAACCCTGGATCGGAAGGACGGGTACTTTCAGTTTCCATTCCATCCATCTTCCAGGGTGCTCGTCGAATTCAGCCTAAACTGCAAGTATTCCTGCTTATGATGCAGTGTGGCTATCCCGCCGTGGCATAGCAGGTTTGTTTCCCCAGAGAACTCTCCCTGCCTTCCTCTTGGCCGCTCAGGTGCAGACTTCCGCCTCCTCTGCTGTTTGGAGGGCTGGTCAACTCCGGTAGGCTCGGGTTTCGACCTTCTTCAGCTCCGGGAAAAGCTTCCGAATGCTGACCATGAGTGTGGGCTCATGGTATTTTGCTTGGAGCCTTCTCTTCCTCTGCCTCAACATCTGGAGTATCTGGCCATGATATTGAGTCAACCGCCTTACCACGTTGGAAACCCCGCTTCTCGTCCGTCCAGCGAGGTTAAGCAACGTCGGTACTTGGATGGGTGACCACCTGGGGACGCCAGATTCTGTTACCACATCCTCCGAGCCTTCCTTTCGGTTCACCGTGGCAAGACTGAGGAGAGTCGCAGTACCTGTTCTCAGTCAAGCAGAGTTTTCAGCCCTACCTTGGAACGTTTCCTAGTTCTTCTTTCCTCATTGACCCGTTTATAGTCCGAACGGTCGCCTCAGGATAAGTTCCATGTGGGGCGATCCAAGTTCCGGTGGCTTCAGGCAATGTTTAACCGGACTCCCTGGCCCTATGGGACCAGCGGAACTATTAAACCTACAATGGGTATTGACCTATGGAGCCTCTTGATGGTAGTGGATATTCTCGTCCTTTCCCCACATTCTTGATGCGGTTCTCGGACTCGTCAAAGGAAAGGGGGGGGGGCATGTTCCGGTCCAGGCCTATGGTCAAGACCTGAAGGATACCTCTCCATCATTCAGGCAGGCTTAAGGGCCTTAGTCTGGCCCCTCTTCAGATCCTACCGCTCCTGCCAAGTCGCCCCGTTGCGTGTCGACTTCATGCTAACCAGCAGGGGACGCATTTTCACACCTTCACATCTTGCAGTAGAGATATCGGGATGATTGAGATTCTCTCAATTCCACCATCGGCTCTCTCATTCCAGGCAGGGGAATGTTTCTCTCAGACTCCGAGCAGAGCCTCATAGAGAGAGTGTACCTAGGGGTCTTTGACCTTGGGTAACCAGCAAGTGCTGGTCTGGGGGACCTGATCGCGACAGCTTGGAACCTCAAGCTTCCGCTAGTTTTCCCCCCAGTCTCAGACCCCGAGACTCTGGCAAGATGCATTCCGGTGATGGTGGGACAACTTCGACGCCTGCGTCTTCCCTCCTTTTTGTCTGCGGACAATGGGTCTCAACAAAACCAGGTTGTCTGTCAACCTTTCAATGGGAGAGCTCCACTGGGACTATGTGCAGAACGGTTTCTGGACCCTCTGCTTCCCCTGACGGAACTCCCGGGAGAGCTTCTCCCACGGCGCAGACTACTCAAGCAACCACACTGCGACATCTCTCCCGAACCGGGGCGTCGCTTCGGCTTCATGCCTGGAGACACTACGCTTCCTCCTCTAGAAGAGACAACCCGCTACAGTCGCGGTACGGAGGTCGCGTCATCTGCGATAGTCATCCACAGGGGTCTCCCAGGCAAAGTGAAGAGTCTAAGGTGGTTGGTGCCGTGGGAGATATACCTCTTCCCGTGAGGCCTCTTCTCCAGCAATAACGGTCTTATTGCCTTTCGGCGGGAGGAAACTCCTTTCCGCTCTTGGCAATGAAGCCTGTCGCTCAGCCTTTCCCTGACCTTCAGGCTTAAAGGAATAACTTTTTCCTGCCCGCTGGATCTATCCTCGCTCATGCGAAGCTACGATCGTCCCTGCCCTAGTCGGAGGAAGACCTCCAACTTGGAGCATGGCTCGGACTTTTAGTCCTTTAAGAGATCTTCTCAAGACCCTTTTACGACAGGCCTCGGATTGTATTCCGCCCTGGGTCTTCTGCTCACTCTGGCCACGGCCAGTGTGTAAGCAATCTTCTTGGTCTCTTACTACTCCCCCCCTTTCTAAGGAAGAGGGGAAGGCAACATTCAGGCTCGCTCCTGAGTTGTTGGCTAGACTCAGAATCTGTGGGTCCCGACCCTTCGGTCCGATTCATTCAAGATTTTGAGTCTCCATTCTGTGTCTGATGTCCCAAGACCTTCTCTTTCTTGCCAGTACAGGAATCGAGAGGTTAGCGCTGGGAACAGCTGCAGTTTGGCCTCAGTTGCAGCCGATTTGGGAACACAAGGAGGACATGGGGGGAGAGTCACCAGTATACCTCTTCAGCCCGGACTCAAGGACATTCATCTCGACCTGTCTTCAGACCCTCCCCCGTCACGTCGCCCTACAGCACGATGTTGGATACATCGCAACGTCCCTCGCCTTCGAGTAATACTACTCTGTGACGCAGGTGCTACAAGCTGGAGTCTGGAAGCGTCTGATGACCTTCGCAGCCCGCTTCCTGCAGGGCGTGACCCACAGGAGTCTCGATACGTTTTCTATCGCGCTGTGGTGGCTACACAACAGCTGGTCTAACCTCAGGCTCCTTTTTGGACAGGTAGCAGAAGGTTGAGGGCATTGTTATCAGGTTTTAGTCTGCATGAACGAAAGAAGTATGTCTGGCCCTTACTTCTTTCTTCATCATCCCCTCTACGGGGAAGCAGCATCCTGGTCTCTGCATAGCTGACCTCGAACCTCTGCAGGTAAACCATGCTTCCTTGTGTTCCGAGTATTGAGTCAATACTGTCGCGTCCCCCATACCCTGACGAGGTGGTATTGGGAACGTCTTAACAGAGTTCCTTCTGGAACTCCAGGTCAACTGCCTAAGACGGGTCACACTTCTTCCTTCACACACAAGCTTACGTAGGCCACATGGTTCCTTGCGGTGCAAGGAACTTGTGAGGTGCAGGGACTCCTTTTCTCGAGTGCGACTCACTCGGATTCTGAGTCCCCGGGTAAAGCCAAAGCCAGTATGGCTGGGGACTTTCCACCCTTCCTAAGGGATAAGTCACCCTTTGTAAATAGCGTGGTTTGTATTTCGGTTACGGAACAAATGACAAATTCGAAGATAATTTGTATTTTTCCTAACCATACAAACCTTAGCTATTTACACATATTTGCCCGCCAGCCCTGTCCCCCAAGACAAGTCCTACCTCTAAGTGAAAGTGAGTATTCACCTGTGTGTGAGGGGGAGGAGGGGTAGCTAGCTACCACTCCCCTACCCCCCCCGCTAACTAGCGCGGGGGTAATACACCCTCGTTAAATTCTAATGGCTCGCCATTTCAGCTACGCTAAAAGTAATAACCCTTTGTAAATAGCTAAGGTTTGTATGGTTAGGAAAAATACAAATTATCTTCGAATTTGTCATTTTTTGCAGTAACCTCCTTTTTTCTTTTGCCAAAAAAAAACTTCAATGAATGCTTAAAACAACTGTAAAGATAAATACTACTCATCTGCAGAAAAACTATTTATTATAAATATTTTAAAAAATTAAGTAGAAAAAAAAAAGACCTGACATAAAAATTCATAAAAAAAATGTTTATACATATATACACAAATCCTTTTAGGAATTGATTCTTGAATGTTTAGGACACATCTTGATGTATTTTGGATGAAGTCAGACCCATGGAGGTGAAGATCTGAAATGAGAAAAAAAGGGTAACTTTTTTTGGCCAAAAAAATTTGTCCAAATTTCATGAATTTTTTTGGGTACCCAAATGAAATAGGAAGTGGCTAATTTTTTTAGGGAATAAACATATGTTATCCTAAAATAGAAATATGTAAAAAAATCTTCATTATTTTGTAAATTACATTTATATCAGGGGCCATATCTAAAGGTAATTTTTTGAGTACTTAGAAATTCCGTAAAAAAAATACATATATTTAATATATAATATGATATTTATGCAGGTAAAAATATACCAAAATATCACAAATTCTATAGGGAACAAGAATATATATAGATAGGGCAGCTTACGCTTCGGATATGTCCACAAAATGGCCGCCAACCACACTGACTCAGACTCCCTAATCTGCCACTTGAAATGTAGGAAGGGTATGTCAATTTCAAGGTGTTATTTACTAATCTAATTATTATTGGATATGCATAAAAATTGTATGGTGGGTTGCTGGATAATTGTCGATTATTTTACGACTATAAAATTAAAATTCTGACCCAAAAATTTTTTTTTGAAGGGAAATAAAATCGAAAAAAAAAAATGTAAAACAATATTTTAGCTAAAAAAATTTGATGATATTCAATCAAAAAAAAAGTAAACAAAATTTTCCGACAAATAAACATCTAGAGGAATCATTACTCTGTGATAGTTCCTTAGTACGTAGTAATTTTGAAAGAATTGGGAAAAAACGAAAAAATGGCAATCACCGGAAAATCGAACACATACCTATATATACGCCATATCTGGCTAAAAAAAAGATAGGCATGGGTAGCCAGATCATCTAGAAACACTTTCCAACACTATAAAAATATAAGTTTTGCGACACTACTTGCCAATTCCTTACGGTAACATGACTAAGCAAAAAAATGCAAAACAAATAAAAAGGGGCACTCGCGGAAAAATGGCTAACATTCTAATATACGGCATTTCAGAAAAAAAAAAATTCAGCCACGTGCTAGGCAAACCATCAAGGCACATTTTCCGACAAATAAACATCTAAATGAATAATTACTCTGTGATAGTTCCTTAGTACGTAGTAATTTTGAAAGAAATGGGAAAAAACGAAAAAATGGCAATCACAGGAAAATCGAACACATACCTATATATACGCCATATCTGGCTAAAAAAAGAAGATAGGCATGGGTAGCCAGATCATCTAGAAACACTTTCCAACACTATAAAATTATAAGTTTTGCGACACTACTTGCCAATTCCTTACGGTAATATGACTAAGCAAAAAAATGCAAAACAAATAAAAAGGGGCACTCGTGGAAAAATGGCTATTCTAATATACGGCATTTCAGAAAAAAAAAATTTCAGCCACGTGCTAGGCAAACCATCAAGGCATATTTTCCGACAAATAAACATATAAATGAAATATTACTCTGTGATAGTTCCTTAGTACGTAGTAATTTTGAAAGAAATGGGAAAAAACGAAAAAATGGCAATCACAGGAAAATCGAACACATACTTATATATACGCCATATCTGGCTAAAAAAAAATAGGCATGGGTAGCCAGATCATCTAGAAACACTTTCCAACACTATAAAAATATAAGTTTTGCGACACTACTTGCCAATTCCTTACGGTAACATGACTAAGCAAAAAAATGCAAAACAAATAATAAGGGGCACTCGCGGAAAAATGCCCAACATTCTAATATACGGCATCTCAGATAAAAAAAAAAGACATGCACGTGTTAGCCCAACCATCAAGGCACACTTTCTAACACATAAACATGAAAAAAAAATCAATAATATACGGCAATTCCTTACTACGTAGTAAATTTTTACAAATATTGAAAAAAACAGAAATTGGCAACCGCAGTTAAATACCCAATATACCAATAACTACGTCGTATCTGACAAAAACAAAATCACGCATGGGTAGCCAGATCATCTAGACACACTTTCCAACACTAAAAAAGCAAAAGTTTTACGACACTATTTCGCAATATCTTACGGAAAAATGACTTGGCAAAAAAATGAAAAAAAATGAAAAAGGGACACTCGCGGTAAAATGCCCGACATTCTAATATACGACATCTCAGATAAAAAAAAAGACATGCACGTGTTAGCCCAACCATCAAGGCACACTTTCTAACACATAAACATGAAAAAAAAAAATGAATAATATACGGCAATTCCTTACTACGTAGTAATTTTTACAAATATTGAAAAAAAAAACAGAAAAATTGTAACCGCAGTTAAATACCCAATATACCAATAACTATGTCGTATCTGACAAAAACAAAGTCATGCATATGGGTAGCCAGATCATCTAGACACACTTTCCAACACTAAACAAGCAAAAGTTTTACGACACTATTTGGCAATATCTTACGGAAAAATGACTTGGCAAAAAAATGAAAAAAAATGAAAAAGGGGCACTCGCGGTAAAATGGTCCTCGTGGTGATGAACGACATTTTAACTAAAAAAAAAAACATGCACATGGTAGCCAAACAATCCACCAAGACTTTCCACAACTGATAACCTATACAAGTTGCACCATTCTACGACAATTTCATAATACGTAATAACTTTGATAATTATGCAAACTACCTTAGAAGGGTAAACTCGGACGCGAACGACCCCGACGCGTCTCAGAAATCGGGGAAGGAATACAGCTACAGCAATGCACATCTGGACACTACTAGAGCGTGTAGGGGAGACACCTCCTGCAGGTCGATCACCCACAAATTCAGTCACGGGGGTGAGTCACGTGAGAAAAACCTGTTTTTTTTTGACGCTCGGGGTCGCAAACGACCCATCGCACCTATCCAGGGTTAAGAACAACACCAAAATAAATATTTCCTATATGAACTATAAAAACTTTAACAAAGTAAGAGGAAGAGAAATAAGACAGAATAGTGTGTCCGAGTGTACCCTCAAGCTAGAGAACTCTAACCCAAGTGTAGACCATGGTACAGAGGCTATGGCACTACCGTAGACTAGAGAACAATGGTTTGATTTTGGCGTGTCCTTCTCCTAGAAGAGCTGCTTACCATAGCTAAAGAGTCTCTTCTACCCTTACCAAGAGGAATGTAGCCACTGAACAATTACTGTGCAGTAGTTAACCCCTTGAATGAAGAGGAATTGTTCGGTAATGTCAGTGTTAAGTGTATGAGGACAGAGGAGAATTTGTAAGGAATAGGCCAGACTATTCGGTGCATGTGTTGGCAAAGGATAAATTAACCGTAACCAGAGAAGGGCGCAATGTAGTTCTGTCTGGCCAGTCAAAGGACCCCATAAGTCTCTAGCAGTAGTATCTCAACGGGTGGCTGGTGCCCTAGCCAATTTAGGAATTAGCATTGCATATGTTACATTAAGTATTTTAACAACACCACATGAGTGATCAATTAGGAATTATAAGTTTGCATGTGTACTAAACTGATTCACTACCTAAAATGTTGAATGCATAACTTTTCTCTATTACAGCTTCTGATACTACGATGCACATGTACTCACCCTCTCCCAATTATATGGTGAGCGACGATCTGTATTGCAAGCAAGATATATCGGACTATGAAAGGAAGCTAGACTGCAAGGAGAGAGTTGGGTGGTGTCTCATCATTTTTGGCTTTGCCATCTTCATAAGTGCTGTCATTGTCATTCTAGTTGTTGAAAGTGAGTGCTTTAAAGTTTTTGTTGATTACTATTACAGTATTGCTTAGTCAATAAGACATTCGTGCATTTGGTGACTATTTGAGGTACATGCAACGAATGTTCGATTGTTGTGATGGTTATAAAATAAAATGGGCTACTATACCTGTGATAGGCCATCCTGCTACATACATATAGTTACACATAAATATGACCTTCCTGTGGCATGTATGGATTTGAGATATGTGCTGTCATATATACTAATCTATGTATGTACACTGTGATGCGTGCTTATATTTACTGCGAGACCTGCATAAAATTACTCATTGGGAAAACTGTAAAATGTGTCCCTGATTAGCCTATCCAAATGTGAGACTCTCATCTGGCTGCTATGTAGCCGGCAATATACATATAATATAATGCCCCCTCTGGGCTCATTATAATGATGCACCTTCTTATGCTATTACTTACAAATAGATCAAGATAATACTCCTAAGATTATTGTAGTATAACAGTTCCGGTAGCTGGGGCTTCCCTCGCGAATCTCTTTATTTCCCTGTTTACCTTTTGCGCCCCTAGGTGGCGCGTATGTCGCTTGTCCGCCAGATTTGACTTGTCCTAACTCATTATTCCACATCGCTATTATTTTTATTGCTTAAGTTTTGTCATCATTCTAGTAGTAGAAAGTAGGAAGTTTGATTAGGTTCTGTCATAGGCATTTGAATCTTAGAAAATGAATTCTTTGTCAAGGTGCTGAGAGAACCTCAGTGTTTCACTCTTCTCTCATAGCAATGCCTCAGAGGTACCAACACTTTTTGGAATCCCTTTCACTTCAAAGGTAGAGGTTATCCAGTATCTTCTCTGAGCGAAAGGCTTCTTGCGAGGCACTGGACAGAAGTCTGGATACTTGAAAGATCCTCTGTTGCTGTCTACCCTGAAAAATGGTCCGTCTTCTGTGATTGATGACATAGAAGGACTATTTCTCCTGTCAAGAGCTCATTGGCATTTAATTGCCAATTTTTTTGTTTTCCTTCGACGAAAGAATCACACCTTATTTTCTGTGGTTTAAGGCTATTGCCCTTTAGGTCTTCAGATTGAAGGGCTTGGCCTTTCCTCTTCTTGGGAATTTTCTATGCTCATAATGAGCTTTGAGCATTCTTGCTACCCTGGAACTTTTGGCCCCCATAGGGGGTTGTGACCCATGCTCTCAAGTCTCTTATGCGTTTGCCCCATAAGATCCATTGAGACTGGCCTTGGAGACGGCTCTGACTCTCTAGATTGTCTTTCTCCTAGCCTTAGCTTTGGAAAAGTGAGTTGGCAAGCTTCACAGCATGTCATATGTCACAAGTCTTTATACAGGAGGATCACAGTTCGAGTCCTCCATCTCTTCTCATCAGAGGCGTCCAGAGGGAATTAGTATGACTTTGCTGCTCTGTCCTACGAGGGTTATGCAGCACTTTTTAAAGAGAACTTACCACTTCCAGCTGGAGCACCAAACAGATTTTTTATCACCAGTAGGATCAAGAGAAAGATATCAAAGAACACTGTTTAGTTGTAGCTTCGTGAAATCGACCAGAAACAGGGTTGGAGGTCTATCTTGGATAAGGGCTCACAAAGTCTGGTATATGGTTCACTCGTGTATTCAGAATAAATAAGTCAATGGCTCTGGTGTTAAAGGTAGGAGTTTAAAAAGGCCACACTTCCTTTACCTCTCACTACTTGCGGTACGATATCCACAACTCTTTGCATACCTGTATTCTTAGACCTATAGGTTAATAGGTTGTGAAGTCAGCCTAGCCAGGGACTAGAAACATCTAATATTACTGTATTACTATTTTTATTATCAGTATTATTATTATGTAAGGTACAACTCTAGTTGGAAAATTAGAATGCTTTAAGGCCAAGGGCTCCAACAAGGAAAAATAGCCCAGTGAGGATAGGAAACAAAGAAATAAATAAACTACAAGAGTAGTGATGAACAATTAGAATTTGAGAAACATCTTGCCATGCCCTCCCAGATGAGGTGGAGGATGGATAGGATGTATTCGAATCTATTTATTACTATAGTTAATTGTACATTTGGACATATCCTGTACGGAGATATAGGCTGTTCTGACAGATTATTATTATTATTATTATTATTATTATTATTATTATTATTATTATTATTATTATTATTATTATTATTAGCTAAGCTACAATCCTAGTTGAAAAAGCAGGATATTATAAGGCCAGGGGCCCCAACAGAGAAAATAGCCCAGTGAGGAAAGGAAACTAGGAAAAATAAAACATTTTAAGAACAGTATTATTGATATATTATTACTTTGTAAGCTAAAACCCTAGTTAGAAAAGCAGGATGCTAGAAGCCCAGGGGCCCCAACAGAGAAAATAGCCCAGTGAGGAAAGGAAACAAGGATTAGTAAAATATCTTAAGAATAGTAACAACATTAAAATATTTCATATATAAACTAGAAAAACTTTAACAAAACAAGAGGAAGAGAAATTAGATAGAATCGTGTTCCTGAGTGTACTCTAAAGCAAGAGAACTCTAACCCAAGATGGTGGAAGACCATGGTATAAAGGCTATGGATTCTGTTTATCGTTTGTATGAGCCTAACCTGTGACTTCCTATTCACAGACTAATGGAGGTCGATAGTGTCGTTATCTTTGCTCTTCTATAGGATCAGGTGCTCTGAAAATTCCTGGGAAAGTTGAACCTGCCAGAATATTTGTTTCATAAAGACCTGTCTCCTAAAGATAATTGTTTTTATTCCTGTTAGAACAAATTGCAAATTTTTTAAATAATTTGTATTTTCCTGACTAGACAAACCCGAGTCCTTTTAAGTTTTGCTTTCCATCTCAATCGCCCTGCAAGATCCAGGCCTGTAGATCAAAAGGGTTGATCTTGCTGGTTGATTGACAAGTGGTGCGGGGAAAGGAGCAGATGGCCAGGGTTTACCTCAAATTACATGGTGGTAGTTATAACTACCTCGTTGAAGTTTTAGTCCTATTGAAGGAGCCTATGTTATATCGTTTAGAGAAATCCAAATTACTGATTTTTATTTTTGTAATGAAGCTTCATCTGTGGTGGAATTGTGGGAGGTTGGGCTGTGGCACCCTAGCAGTACCAGCTGAACTCGGCTGAGTCCCTGGTTAGGCTGAAGGAACGTAGAGAGTAGAGGTCCCCTTCTTGTTTTGTTTCTTTGTTGATGTCGGCTACCCCCCAAAATTGGGGGAAGTGCCTTGGTATATGGATGGATTTTTGTAAATACAGTACGTACTCCGTAAGATATAATTTGTTGTTACATTACAACTTCTATTTTCTGTATGATACTCGTGAAGAAATGCATTACTGTACAGTATTGTCTCTGTACAGTTTATCTGTTTTCACTGAGGGGAGATAACATAGCTATTTTGTGTATGATACGCATGCATAGTACCTTTATTCTAATATTCCATCGAAGGAAGCAAACTCTGCATCGAAAAGAAAATTTCATATTAAAGTGGTCTAAGTTTAGATAAAAAGAAAATTCAAATCTTCATTTTTTTTTTTTTTTTACATATTTGTTTCTTCAGATGCCCAACAACAATCTGACGTCATCATAACTCAAAAATAGCTATTTTTCAGGAGAGCCATTTTAATCAATTAAAACACACTCATATTAATGTACTGTATGTCGTTAGGACATTTAGCGCCTCTAACGATCAATTTTTTAGCCACAATTATGACCAGTTTTGCCAAAAAAATCAGCATTTGAAGATGAATATGTTTATATGGATAACTCAAAAATACATTTTTTTGAGTTATGACGACGTTGTCGCAAGCGAGCGATATATTCTTATGTATTATGTATGAAGGGAGTAGCTAACAGCAATGGTTTAAACATGCCCATCTGCCCCCTGTTGGTATGTAATAGCCATTCTATCCATTTTATAATGCGAGCCTATAAAGGGATTTTGACGAAGGAAAAATCTATTTCTGGGCGAGAGACCTGTGTCGCTCCGTGAAATGCTTCTTATAGCACCATTTCTAGGGTATAAATACTGCTAAATATACCTGAGAAAAAAGTTGCATGGAATGCCAGGAATAAACCCAACTCGCTCACTCTAATGGTGTGTCGGTATAGTAACTGGAGCGTGTTAAAACCACTACCAGAGGTCCCTTACCAATTAGTTCTCTCCTTCCTCAATATCCCCCGATACTACAAGGTGTCGTTCTACATCCGACTACTGCCCGCTACTACGACCACCCTCCCCCCACCCCTACCACTACCCACCACTACCCACGCTTCTTCCCTCATTCCTTCCCTCATTCCTTTCTAGCACTAGTGATATCAGCAGGTGTCAAAAACTCTGCCACTTTATGGTTTTGAAGTAACTGCGTCTTGGAACCCCAGAAGACTTCCTCCACTTTATGTTGTTTCATAAGCTACGCAAAGTGTTGAGGATAGTTGTTAATACCAACTGATGTGTTATAGACTGACATTTTTTTTTATCTACTCTTTCTTAAAGACTAAATATTAATGTGTGGAAACATATTGATTGTAAAATACTCCGGATAGCTAGGTTGGGAGCGTCGCGGGCTTCTGTTTCAGAGGTCCCAAGTTCGCGTCCCCCGCCAGGACGTGGATATCGTGAGACGACCTACCGGGGGGTACTTCCCAGGGTGGTGCCTGGGGGGGAAGGTTAGAGGGAGCTAGTGATAGTCCCTGCAGGCTTATGGTCGCCCGAGCAGAATGATGTAGATCGTCTGAGTGGAGACCTAAAACCCGCAACTTTAACTTTTTAACTTTAAAATGGCACTTGGTATTATTGATGGGTTTATATAAGAAAGATATACTATAAGAAACATTTAATTTTTCAATATTAAACTTAGCCGGTGATTATATAAGCTGCAGCTCTGCTGCCCGACAGAAAAACTCTACGTTCAAAATACGCCAGCGATCGCTATGCAGGTAGGGGGTGTACATCAACAGCGCCATCTGTCGAGCAGGTACTCAGTACTCAATGTAAACACAGAACCAATTTTCTCTCTGTCGTGCCACCGGCAAGACCTACTAAATTCGCTGTTGCTTACTGGATTGGTTTTCACAGATTTTGGTGAAGTACACATTTCTAGTTATTAGCTTTCGCTTTGCAGAGGTTATCTTCAATACATCCTTGCATTCTTTTATTGATTTTGGATTATTTGTTGACGACTTTGGATAGATTTTGAATTCCCCTTTGACTAATTCAAGATGGCTGACCCTTCTCAAGTCCCTAAATTCAGGAAGTGTAATGCTAGGGACTGTTCAAGGCGTCTTCCGAAGGCCTCTATCGATCCTCACACCATTTGTTCCAATTGTCGGGATAAGACCTGTCAATTGGAAGATCGATGTGATGAATGCGTTGGGCTTTCGAAATTCGATTTCATCGAATTCCAGAAATACACACGTAGGCTAGAGAGAGATAGGGTCAGGAGAAGTTCATCTCGATCCGTTGATTTTTCCTCTCCTCATGCCCCACAACCTATTCCTTCCCCTGTAGTGGTTGCTCCTGATCCCCCTTCTAGCACTCAACAACCTTCGATGGCAGATATGATGCGTGCCATCCAGGCTCTGGGTGAGAGTCGAGTCATTGGCGAGTGACCGTAACCAACTCATGGCAGACGTCAAGGAGTTGAAGTGTAAGAGTGCAGTGGGTAGTGACAAAGTGAGTGGTAGTGTTGTGGAAAGTGTTGTAGATAATGTTGCGCTTGAGGGTTCGACTGTTCGTGCCTGTCGTCCTCCCAGTCCGGGACCTCTTGCAAGCTCCCAAGCCCAGGGGAGAAGCAATGTCGTACGACCAAAGGGTTCGAGAGGCTTTAATCAGCGAACAGACGTTCCCTCCGTGGTTTCGGACGTATCTATCCAAGATCGTCCCACCCACAAGAAGACGAGAGAGCCCATTTATTCCTCGTCTGCGGAAGATGTTTCTCGAAAGAAACAATGGACCAAGGTCTCACGGCCTCTTAAACACAAGTCGGTCCCTTCCGCGCAAGTCCAACGGCCCAGTTGTAGCCACTGGGTCAGTTCGGACTCGCTGCAGTCTTCCGATGACTGCACACCTCCTAAGAGAGGCAAAGCGGTACCGCATCAGGCAGTAACACCGTCTGTTGCTGCACCTGCTACTGTAGACCCTAAGTGGTCTTTGCTGCAGACCATGCAGACACAGTTGACGTCATTAATGCAGGACTTTCGTGCGGAGAAGGTTGACGCTGCATCAACCGCTAGCCTACAACCACCCACGGTTGTGCGTCCAGTAGACGCTGAGGCTACCTTCTCCCGCACTCCAGCTGTGAGAGTCCCGCCACCCATGCGTTCCAGTGTACCCTGCCAGCCGCATGTTGACGTTCAGCGACGCACGGAACCTTCCGTTGACGTTCGCGAGTTACAACAACAACCTAAGTTGTTTTGTTTTGACGCGGTGCGTCAACCTCCGCAACCCAGTGTGGTTACCACTACTCGCCCACAGTAGACTAGACAGTCAGGAGTAGACGCTTTGCGCCCCCGCGCTGCTATGGTTGTTGCCAGCTCACAGACTGGGCAACAGTTCCATGACGTTGCGTCCGGTGCAGTCACGCATGCACCCGTGCTGCCGGACTCAGCTGACCAGCCAACTCCTACTCCTTTGCCGCTTCCTCCTCAGTATTCAGATGATGGACTCTCTGATGATGACGACGCTGCACACATTGACGACCCGCATACGGACATCGACGAACCCAAGACCACGCAACCCTCCTTGGACTTTAGGAAAGTTCTTGCACTGTTCAGGGAGATGTATCCTGATCAGTTTGTTTCTGCGGCCCCACGCTCTCCTCCATCTGAGTTCGCTTTAGGCACGCAGTCATCCGCGCCTGCCTTTACGAAGCTCATCCTCGCCCGCTCGTCTAAGAGAGCTTTAAGAGTGTTGGGAGAATGGATGCAGTCCAAAAAGCACCTTGGGAAGACAGCATTCACGTTTCCCCCTGCGAAACTCTCTTCCAGATCGAGCGTCTGGTATGCCACGGGAGAAGTTCTCGGCTTGGGAGTTCCTGCCTCTGCCCAGGGCGACTTCTCAAGCCTAGTAGACTCTCCCCGCAGGCTAGCCATGAGACGCTCCAAGATTTGTTGGACTCCTTCAGACTTAGACCATCTGATGAAAGGAGTGTTCAGAGCCTTCGAGGTTTTTAACTTTTTGGATTGGTGTTTGGGAGCGTTGAGCAGGAAGATCTCCCCTTCTGACAAGGAAACTTCCATGCTCATTATGTCCTGCATGGACAAGGCCATACGGGACGGTTCCAGTGAGCTTGCGGCTTTGTTCGTTTCCGGGGTCCTCAAGAAACGGGAAAACCTTTGCTCCTTCTTGTCAGCTGGAGTAACACAGTGTCAGAGATCGGAACTTATGTTTGCTCCTCTCTCAAAGTGCCTTTTCCCAGAAGAGTTGATAAAGGAGATTGCTGCCTCCTTGATTCAAAAAGACACGCATGACCTGGTTGCGTCATCTGCCCGCAAAGCCACCCCTTTGCCTACCGTGTCTAGACCCAGGATGGACACTCCAGCGTCCAGGTTCATTCCGCCCTTTCGTGGCAGAGCCTCCAGCAGAGGAGGTGCTCGTGCCGAAGGGAGACGTGGGAATAAGAAGAAAGGTACCAAGTCCTTTAAGGGCAGAGTCTGACTGCCACATTCTTCAGACAGCAGTGGGAGCCAGACTCAAGAACTTCTGGCAGTCCTGGGAGAAAAGGGGCGCAGATGCACAATCTGTGAAGTTGCTCAGAGAAGGGTACAAGATCCCGTTTGTACGCAAACCCCCTCTAGCAACGTCTCCCATCGACCTCTCTCCCAGGTACAGAGAGGAGGACAAGAGACTAGCTTTGAAGCAAGAGGTGTCCCTCTTACTAGAAAAGGGAGCGGTAGTCAAAGTCCGGGACCATCAATCCCCGGGCTTCTACAACCGTCTCTTCTTAGTGGTAAAGAAGACAGGAGGGTGGAGGCCGGTGCTAGACGTCAGTGCTCTGAATGTCTTTGTCACAAAGCAGACGTTCGCCATGGAGACGACAAAGTCTGTTCTAGCAGCGGTCAGGAAGGAAGACTGGATGGTCTCTTTAGACCTAAGGGACGCTTACTTTCACGTCCCCATCCACCCAGATTCCCAACCTTTTCTAAGGTTCGTTTACGGGAAGGTTGTCTACCAATTTCAAGCCCTGTGCTTTGGCCTAAGCACGGCTCCTCTTGTCTTTACGAAACTGATGAGGAATATTGCCAAATTCCTGCATTTAGCGGACATCAGAGCCTCCCTCTATTTGGACGACTGGCTTCTAAGAGCTTCTTCCAGTCGTCGCTGTCTGGAGAATCTAAAGTGGACTCTAGATCTGACCAAGGAATTGGGTCTCCTGGTCAATATGGAAAAGTCCCAACTGGTCCCATCCCAAACTATAGTGTACTTAGGGATGGAGATTCACAGTCAAGCTTTTCGGGCTTTTCCGTCGGCCCCCAGAACAAGTCAAGCCCAAGGATGCATCCAGAACATGCTAAAGAAGGACCGATGTTCAGTCAGACAGTGGATGAGTCTGATAGGGACGCTTTCATCCCTGGAACAGTTCATCGCGTTAGGGAGACTGCACCTCCGTCCCCTTCAATTTCACCTAGCTGTGCACTGGAAAAAGGACAAGACGCTAGAAGCGGTCTCGATCCCCATTTCCGAGAAGATGAAGTCATCACTGACTTGGTGGAAGGACAACATCTACCTCAGAGAGGGTCTGCCCCTGGCTGTTCAGACCCCCAACCACGTTCTCTTCTCAGACGCATCGGACACGGGCTGGGGTGCGACATTAGACGGTCGGGAATGCTCGGGAACTTGGAACTCGAATCAAAGAACGTTACATATCAACTGCAAGGAGCTACTGGCAGTTCATCTGGCCTTGAAAAGCTTCAAGTCCCTCCTTCTAGGCAAGGTGGTGGAGGTGAACTCAGACAACACCACGGCCTTGGCGTACATCTCCAAGCAAGGAGGGACCCATTCTATGACGTTGTACGAGATCGCAAGGGACCTCCTCACTTGGTCAAGAGATCTAAACCTTTCTCTAGTAACGAGGTTCATTCAAGGCAACATGAATGTCATGGCGGACTGCCTCAGTCGGAAGGGTCAAATCATCCCAACAGAATGGACCCTACACAAGGATGTGTGCAAGAGACTATGGGCCACATGGGGCCAACCTACCATAGATCTCTTTGCAACCTCGATGACCAAGAGGCTCCCAAATTATTGCTCGCCAATCCCGGACCCAGCAGCAGTTCATATAGATGCCTTTCTACTGGATTGGTCCCATCTAGACCTTTATGCATTCCCCCCGTTCAAGATTGTCAACAAGGTACTGCAGAAGTTCGCCTCTCACAAAGGGACAAGGTTGACGTTAGTTGCTCCCCTCTGGCCCGCGAGAGAATGGTTCACCGAGGTACTTCTATGGCTGGTGGACGTTCCCAGAACTCTTCCTCTAAGAGTGGACCTTCTACGTCAGCCACACGTAAAGAAGGTACACCCAAGCCTCCACGCTCTTCGTCTGACTGCCTTCAGACTATCGAAAGACTCTCGAGAGCTAGAGGCTTTTCGAAGGAGGCAGCCAGGGCGATTGCTAGAGCAAGGAGGACATCCACCCTTAGAGTCTACCAGTCGAAGTGGGAAGTCTTCCGAAGCTGGTGCAAGTCGGTATCAGTATCCTCAACCAGTACCTCTGTAACCCAAATAGCTGACTTCCTATTATACCTGAGGAAGGAAAGATCTCTTTCAGCTCCCACAATCAAAGGTTACAGAAGCATGTTGGCAGCAGTTTTCCGTCACAGAGGCTTAGATCTTTCTAACAACAAAGATCTACAGGACCTCCTTAAGTCTTTTGAGACCTCGAAGGAGCGTCGTTTGGCTACTCCGGGTTGGAATTTAGACGTGGTACTAAGATTCCTTATGTCAGAAAGGTTCGAGCCACTTCAATCAGCCTCCTTTAAAGATCTCACTTTAAAGACACTTTTTCCTCGTTTGCTTAGCAACAGCTAAAAGAGTCAGTGAGATACACGCCTTCAGCAGGAACATCGGATTTTCATCTGAAACGGCTACATGTTCTTTACAGCTTGGTTTTCTAGCCAAAAACGAACTACCTTCTCGTCCTTGGCCGAAATCGTTCGATATTCCAAGCCTTTCTAATTTGGTTGGAAATGAACTAGAAAGAGTCTTATGCCCTGTTAGAGCTCTTAAGTTCTATTTAAGACGAACTAAACCTTTACGAGGACAGTCAGAAGCTTTATGGTGTGCTATTAAGAAACCTTCTTTACCTATGTCAAAGAATGCAGTTTCCTATTATATCAGACTGTTGATACGAGAAGCTCATTCCCATCTGAATGAGGAAGACCATGCTTTGCTGAAGGTAAGGACACATGAAGTTAGAGCTGTCGCAACTTCAGTGGCCTTTAAACAAAATAGATCTCTGCAGAGTATAATGGACGCAACCTATTGGAGAAGCAAGTCAGTGTTCGCGTCTTTTTATCTTAAAGATGTCCAGTCTCTTTACGAGAACTGCTACACCCTGGGACCATTCGTAGCAGCGAGTGCAGTAGTGGGTGAGGGCTCAACCACTACATTCCCCTAATTCCATAACCTTTTTTAATCTTTCTCTTGAAATGTTTTTTATTGTTGTTTTTTGGGTTGTCCGGAAGGCTAAGAAGCCTTTCGCATCCTGGTTGATTTGGCGGGTGGTCAAATTCTTTTCTTGAGAAGTGCCTAGATTAGAGGTTTTGATGAGGTCCTTTAGTATGGGTGGCAACCCTTGATACTTCAGCTCCTAGGAGTCGCTCAGCATCCTAAGAGGATCGCGAGGCTCAGTAAGGAAGACGTACTTAAAAAGGCAGAGTAATTGTTCAAGTCGACTTCCTTACCAGGTACTTATTTATTTTATGTTTATTTTGAATAACTGCTAAAATGAAATACAAAATACTTAGCTCATAATAATGTAAACAAGTAATGCTGGTCTCTACCCACCCCCCTGGGTGTGAATCAGCTTATATAATCACCGGCTAAGTTTAATATTGAAAAATGTTATTTTTATTAATAAAATAAATTTTTGAATATACTTACCCGGTGATTATATATTAAAGGACCCTCCCTTCCTCCCCAATAGAGACCCAGTGGACCGAGGAGAAAATTGGTTCTGTGTTTACATTGAGTACTGAGTACCTGCTCGACAGATGGCGCTGTTGATGTACACCCCCTACCTGCATAGCGATCGCTGGCGTATTTTGAACGTAGAGTTTTTCTGTCGGGCAGCAGAGCTGCAGCTTATATAATCACCGGGTAAGTATATTCAAAAATTTATTTTATTAATAAAAATAACATATTTTTGATGATTACCCTAATCTAATTACTGTATTGCACTTTATCGACAGTTCCAGCCCACGATTTTGAAGATGGGGAGTTTGAGCCGGACAGTAAACCTTTCTATGATTACATGGAAGGAGTTAAAGGTGAGTTTGAACATTTTTGTAGAAATTTTCATGCAGTAGCACTTGTTCTCGGATATACTTGTCTTGTATTTTAAATAGAGTAGTTATTTGTTTAATGAATTAATGAAATCATAACCAATAGTCAGAGTTTAAGCTGTGAAAGAAAGGATAATGTAAAATTGGTCACTTATTCACATGCCTCGGTCAAATTTTCATATTAGGTTTTCCTCTTTATCAGGTGAGGGGACCAATGAGGTCTGATTTTCTTCTATATTATGCTCTTTTTCCCATAATTCTCTTAACCATATGGAATAAAGTATAAAAAGGTCCTTTTAACACTTAAAACGATGATTTATGGCAACGTAACTGTTAGGTTCTAACAGAGAGGCGATGTGAATGCAGCCGAGTTTATTCAACAAGACAATGAGCTTAATTATAGATAGTTGAGAGTAAGGATACAAAATTCAAACTGTACAAAACATGAGATAGCAAGCTTAAACGGGGTTATATTATCAGTGCAGGAGAGAGCAAGAGACTACAAAAAAACGAGAGCAATACCGTTGCAGTGCACGTGTGTATGAAACACGTGTGGTACAGATTAATTTGACTTCCCAACAGAATGGTTAACATTGAGTTGTACCATTTAGTTCCATCCATTCTTTAGCCTTCTGTTTTACCTCCATTTCCATTTGCTTCTTCCAGTCTCTTCCATCTTGCTATCCAGTCTCTTGACCTTTGCTTCCTAGTGTAACAGCAGGGTTCTTCCAACTGAATTATCTTCTTGGCCCCAACTCCAAAAATTCAGTAAAACCACAGTTCGTAGATCCAGTTTTGACACTTCACTTTTCCCTATTTGGATTATGTTCCAATTTAGAATCTCTGAGGCCATACACATAGCTACAATTGTCCTCAAAAGTATACATCCAGTATATAAAGCTGAATGTACATACACTATGTGAACTTTAGGCTATAGTATACAGTCTGGCGTATTCTTTACACATTCTCCTCTTTCCTCATATACCTGACAATACTAAGATAACCAACAAATTTTCATTCGAGGAGTGAACTACTGTACTGTAATTGTTCAGTAGCTTCTTTCCTCTTGGTAAGGTTAGAAGAGACACTTTAGCTATGGCAAGCAGCTCTTCTAGGAGAAGGACACTCCAAAATCAAACCATTGTTTTCTAGTCTTGGGTAGTACCATAGCCTCTGTACCTTGGTCTCCCGCTGTCTTGGGTTAGATTTCTCTTGCTTGAGGGTAATCTCGTGCAGACTATCCTATGTTTCCTTATTTAATTTCTTCACTGAGATATTTTCCTTGTTGGAGCCTTTGGGCATTAGCATCCTGCTTTTCTAACTAAGGTTGTAGTTTAGCTAATAATAATAATAATGATGATAATACAACTCATAGGTTTGTGCTTTGGATGCATTCAGTATAAACCCCCTGAACATCTATGAAGATGTGATCAATAGAATATATGAGACTTATAGACACTTGCTATGGTGTAAGAAATTAAATACTACAGTATTAATTTTACCTAACAATGTCTGTTGTTTGCAAAGCATAGCAGTTACCGACACCCTTTAGAAGTGAGCGAGCTGGGTATATTCCTGGCATTCCATGCAACTTTTTTCTCTGGTATATTTAGCAGTATTTATACCTTTGAAATGGTGCTTCAAGGAGCATTTCATGGAGCGACACAGGTTCCTCGCCCAGAAATAGATTTTTCCGTCGTCAAAATCCCTTTATTAAGGAACATTCCACCAGAGTTATTTGTGATTATAGCGAGTCCACATTTTGAAACCTTTGGAAATTATCCTAAAATCTTTTTCTTTAATACAATTTATCTCCATACCAAAAATTACCTATAAGAATATGGTATCTCAAATTAACATCCTATATGTTTGATACAGATGTTAATTTAACTGACAAGTTAAAAAAGAATTAAACTGCAGAACAAAAGCAGGATTTAGATTTGCCCCCTTTTGGGAGAAAACAATTTCTTTTCACATTTGATAGATGGTGTAACCTATAAGGCAACCAGCTGTTTGCCTCTTGCATGCTTTGATAGAAAGCTTTTTTTAAGCCATTGCAATTGACATGATGAATCTGGTTTCACCTTAGCCATAGTTTGGTCAGTAAAACTCCGAGCTAGTGACTCAAAAAGTGTTCATTTGTCATTTGTTAACTTTACATTATCATCATCATTATTATCATGTGCTAGACTACAACCCTAGTTTGAAAAACAGGCTGCTATAAGCCCAAGGGCTCCAACAAGGAAGATACCCCAGTGAGGAAAGGAAATAAGGAAACAGTGTGACTTGAGTGTACCCTCAAGCAAGTAAACTCTTCTAACCCAGTGCAGTGGAAGACCAAGGTACAGAGGCTAAGGCACTACCCAAGACTAGAGAACAATGGTTTGATTTTGGAGTGTCCTCCTAGAGGAGCTGCTTGCCACAGCTAAAGAGTCTCATCTACCCTTACCAGGAGGAAAGTGGCTACTGAACAATGACAGTGCAGTAGTTAATCCCTTGATTGAAGAATTATGGTAAGCTGTTATCAATGTAGGACGGTGTTAGACTGTCTTGTGTAGACTATTATTGAAGTATTAAAATTCTTGTGTGCTCAGTGGGTTTTGTTATTAATAGATACATATATATTTTTTAAACCTTCATCCTGTTTATAATAAAAATAGAAATGCATTAATTAAACCAGCAATTCAATTGTACTTTTGATTTTTTTTTTATCAAAAACTTTGGATAGAGTTATGCAGTAAAGTATTACGTTTGTCCACTCAATTTCTATCGAGATTAGGAAATTGACAGGTTAGAATTTTGTATACATGTGATATGAGAAAATGTCCGATATTAAAACTTTAATTGAACTTGGTGACATTTAAGCTTTAAACACTTACGAGTATAAAAGGTAAATAAACTTGCTGGCTGTTATTTATTAAATGTAGCCCAGTGAATAAAGGAAATAAATAAACTACAAGAGAAGTAATTAACAATTAAAATAAAACATTTTAAGAACTGTTACAATATTAAAACAGATTTTTCTTATATAAACTATAAGACGACTTCTGTCATCCTGTTCAACATAAAAAAAAATGTGCTGCAAGTTTGAACGTTTGAAGTCCCACTGATTCAACTACCTGATTAGAAAGATCATTCCACAACTTGGTTACAGCTGGAATAAAACTTTTGCATACAGGGAATTAACCAGCAAATGATAAAAAAGGAATATAAGGGTAATTTCTTAATGTAAATTTGCTGTTCTGACTTTTAGTATTTAAAGGAGAAAATTCTTTTGTTTTTTTCATCTTGGAATTTTATATAGGTTCAAGATTAGTTGGATCTAGAGTATGCTAAGATTATTATTATCATTACTAGCTAAGCTACAACCCTAGTTGGAAAAGCAAGATACTATAAGCCCAAGGGCTCCAATAAGGGAAAAATAAGATGCATAGGAGTAGGTTATATGTATTTATTATTGCATTGCTATTGCACAGGACTTATCTGCAAGTTATTAAATAAATTTTAAACCCTTCCAGCTATCTGTATGATAGCTGAGCATTTTAATTTATTGGTCTAGTTTAACTATGTAGTGAGAACTTATCCGCATTCATTTCTCATTTTAGGGGTTGAAAGTTATGTGAATAGGATCTTATTTTCGTTCTGGGAGGGAGGAGTACTTTATAAATTTCCTTAACTCTTTTACCCCCAGGCTCTTTGGAAATTTCCAACCCTTAACCCCCAGGGGGGTTATTTTTTCCCCAGCACATTTTGCAGTATATTTTTTCTAAATTGCTCTAACAGCCCTAATTTTTGTCATAAAGAGGTCAGGTTGGTCTCATTCTCTTGGAAAATGCCTGAATTTTCTCAAAAAATTATCAAAAATGTGAAAAAATTATCAAAAATATGAAAAAAAATTTTTTATAGCATTTTTTTGCAAGGACGTACCGGTACGTCCATGGGGGGTAAAGGGATGAGTTTTTTGAAACGTACCAGTATGTCCTTTGGGGGTAAAAGGGTTAAGAATTATACAAGACTATAAAAAAGTGTCGCATGTTCTATGTAAGAAACTGACAATTATGATGCATTTTTGCAGAGGATGTTATGTCTAATCTTCAGTGATTCACTCACCGATCTATGCAGCAGTACGGTATAGAAGCGAGAGGAACGAGTCTTTCGAAGTATATTGCTGCTCTGATGCTCATTACATTGATTTTTCGTTGTTGATCTTCTTGCGATATTGCACAGTTGGACACGGGAGTCCCTGGCACACCTTGCCCTGAAATGCACCCTGCCACTTCCTTCCTTTGTGCCGAGTAAGAAAGCATATAGTGTAGGAGAGATGGCTGAAGTGGTTGGCAGGGTTAAACACTGGTACTTACCTTGTAGTAGAAGTGTAGCTGGGTGTACTTCCTCATAGCGAGGCGTGTCTATATATATAATTAGTTATGTGTTGCAGGTAGAGTATATAAACTTGTTGCTCAAATGGATAGATAGAAATTTTTTATATGTACAATAAAGTTGTTTGAGACTTTTTCTTTGATTTGTCAATTTGAGGTGAATTAGACGTGAAGAAATGTAGTTGAAATAACTGTTATAAAAATTATTCGTTCCAACGTAAATACAAACCCTCATACTTTACTATGGATATATTTTTGTTCCAGCACTATATACAAACCTGGAACTCTTTACTGCCGAGATATATTTCGGCGACAGCTGAAACTTGATGTAAAACTTTTACGCAAGGTGTAACTACCCTTTGCAAACTAGCGGAGTAGGAGCAAGGAATAGACCAACTACCCTGCTCACATGAGCACTAGTAACTGAACGCCACTTCATTTCAGCTCAATAGACAGTGTTTCTTTTTGCGTCAAAAACCTTTTAAACGGCTAACGATTAAAAGCAACTGGAGCTTTCTTTTCAGAGCTCAGACCGTGGACTCCCCTTAAGTGCAAATATCGTTGCTTCCCCTAGCGAAGCAACGGCGGCCATCACCGGGGAGGTTTCTCCTGCCTTCCTTGGGGCTTAAGGGTCTTCCCGCTAAGGAGTGGTTTCCAAGGGTGCTCTACTGTACAGTTAGCTGCAGCACACACTGCCTTTGCTCACCTTCATTCCTGCAGCTGTGGCGTAGGAACGAGTGCAGTTGTAGACTGGTTACCCTCAAGGTTTCCAGTCGGATGATCCCTTCGGAGCGGAACCCAGAAACAGCTTTGGCTATGTTTCACAGGCAGCGCTTAATGCTGAACTTCAACTTGAGCTCACTCGGCGCGTTGACGGGAAGTAGAGGGGCTGCCTGGAGGTCCGCCTTCGACGGCCGCTGTTCAGCAGTCTTCCCGCTTGCAGGAAGTGCTCCCTTCAGAGTAGTCATAGGTTTTGGGCGCCCTCCTGCCCACAGGAGAGTTTTCCTTCGCCTAATTGGTTACCCCCCAGGATTACCACCGGCAGGTACTGTATTGGATTCTTCCATGCCTCACTTAGGTGACTGCCTGCAGCTTTTACCCCCTTGCTGTTTTACTCTTTGGATACAAGAATGAGTTGTAAGCAATTTCATTGTCGCAGATGGTGATGCCTACCGACCGCTTGCAGTTGCTGCCTCTCCTATTGACGAGTCTCGTAGGCTATAACTCTCCAGGGTTAATGTCTACATTATGCCCATTGAGCACAACAAAGCTCATGGAGTTTTTTTAGACCAGGTCCTTCGAGTCTTGCGCTTTGTTTTCTACCTCTCATGAGGGAGAACCTGCTGTTCTACAAGTTCAGCATAGCCTTTTTTCGACTCCTAGAGATGGAAGGACATAGGCTACTTGCCAACCTCCTGTGGTGGGTAGGACAAGCATGAGTACTTTGCTCAGATCTTAGTCCTGTAGAGAAGTCCTTTGCAGTGTTGCGCACCCATCCGCTGAGTGCTAGCGAGGTGGGTGAGTGAGCTCTACTGCCTGACAAAGGTTGCTCACCATAGTACCCATTGCGAGTTTGCGAGACCATACTCGCCAGAACGCTGAGCTTCGGCTTGCTGTTGCCTCAAGTACGCACTTCTTTGTTAGAGCATACTCGCTCGCACCAACAAGTCCTCACACCTTACCTGTACCCATCTTTACAGGTGCGAGTCAACACTCGCCTCGTCAACGTTCGCCAGTGTTCGCTAAAAACTTGCCAGCGTTTGTCAGTGCTCGCTAGTGTTCGCTAAAAACTTGCCAGCGTTTGTCAGTGCTCGCCAGTGTTCGCTAAAAACTTGCCAGCGTTTGTCAGTGCTCGCCAGTGTTCGCTAAAAACTTGCCAGCGTTTGTCAGTGCTCGCCAGTGTTTGCTAGCGCTCGCCAGCATTTACTAGTGCTAGAAAGTAAGTATTCACTTGCAGGGATGCTTGGCCCAACCACCTAATACAGACTAAGATCTAATCGCTTTGCTAGCTGTATGTGCATTTCTTTGGTACAGCATACACGCTCACATTATGTTCACATTATGTTAACAATGTTACAGCTAATTGGCAATCAATTCCTTTGGGCAATAATGTTGCTCTTCGTCGCACACACATTATTCTTGAAAGCGACTCCATGATCTCCGTAAGGGTGCTTATAAATAGAATTTTGAAAAATTTAATCTTCTTCTATAATTTTTAGAATTCCTTAATTTCTATTGAATGTAATCTCAATGCAATTATAATATTTGTAGTACTTCATAATGTAAAAGGAATTGTAAACTTATGTTAACCAATAATCACATGGTAAAGAGATAGTTTTGTCAAAACAGTGCTGTGGTGAATAGACTATGAAGAAAAGGAATAATGACAGTTTATTTAACCAGAGTCTTGCATCTGAAAGTTGAAAGAAGTTGAGAAAATATAAGGATTCCTGTAGGAAACACATTGATGCCACTAAAGCAGTTGCCTTTAACCCTTTTACCCCCAAAGGACGTACTGGTACGTTTCACAAAACCCATCCCTTTACCCCCATGGACGTACTGGTACGTCCTTGCAAAGAAATGCTATAAAATTTCATATTTTTGATAATTTTTTGAGAAAATTCAGGCATTTTCCAAGAGAATGAGACCAACTTGACCTCTCTATGACAAAAATTAAGGCTGTTAGAGCAATTTAAAAAAAAATATACTGCAAAATGTGCTGGGAAAAAAATAACCCCCTGGGGGTTAAGGGTTGGAAATTTCCAAAGAGCCTGGGGGTAAAAGAGTTAATGTCAATTATATGTAAGTGATGATAAAATGAAAATGGCCGCCTGGTGTTATAGTAATTAAAAAATCATACAACTGCTCTAATATCTTCATATATCACAAGTACATACATGAAAATGATTATCAGGTTGCATCTCAAAAGTTGCATACTGTATTTGTGATGCTATTTGTCCTTATGATAACTACAGGTTATCATAAATTATATATTCTTTAAGCTGGTAAAAGTTTCCTACCAGCTGATTGGTTGCAAGTACCTTGTCCAAATAGCGTCATTGTTTTCAAATAATTACCGAGTAACGTGATTCAGAACTTATTATCCAACATAGATTTCTCCCTCGGATATACCAGTATGTTGTGTCAATAATGTTAACGAATAAACCGATTACAAAGTATTGTGATGGTAAGTCTAAATTTAATAACGCTTGCTGAAGCCAACGACAGGAGCTTATTGTTGGATGCAACCTATGTAGTTTTGTAGCTTTTCACATATTTTAACACAAATTAGGATAAATTACACTAAGCATAAGATAAAAAGGCATATAAGCTTTCTTTGAATACCAGAATCTACTAAAAATGTGGAATTCTTAAAACAGGCTGTTGGTGAAAACATGCTGAGAGGTAAAAGGGTTCATTGAGGTTAGAAGGTTTCTGAATGGAAGCCGGACTTGGTCGTATGGTTAGAGCCTTATCTTTCTCTTCATCTTATGATAAGGAGTACTCATACAATGATTACTAATGTCTTTGGGCATTAGATTTATGAGTTTTAACCTCTGGATAGTAGGATAGTAAAATGCTTTAACTTTTATAATATAAAAACAAATTCATTTAAGGGTTGCGGAAAGACCTCACATCTTTAATTGATTAATAGATTTATGGGAAAAATTGGATAGAGAGTACAGTAAATAATAAGAGGTAGTGGGATACGCTGAACTTACTATTGGATGTTACCTAGAAATCTTAACATTTCATACATTTCAAATAGATATTGATGATAATCTATTTGACGCTCTCAAAGAAAACTATTTGATGGTACAAAACTATGTTTGACAGATTTGGAAAATTACTCTTAGCAACATGGTGTGTTATCGTCTGTGTTTTTCATAATGTATACTGTTGCTATTACTGTAACTTGTTAGGACAGCCAGTCCACCTTGCATGATGTACAGTTGTCTGAAGCCCCTTCCACACGAGGGGCAAATGCATTGCAGCCAGACACTTACCAATTTTGTGGTAAGGGTGACGATCACGAGTGTATTTGACGTCACAGACGAGGAAACCATGGGCAAACCATCGAAGTGCACTTTGCCCTCTGCTGGGCGTCTGGCCCAAGTCATAAGTTCGCCTGACTATCTACTGCCTGCCTTATACTGAATGATCTGTTGAGATTGTTTCAAAGAGCGAATTACGGGCAAATTAGAGTGCCTGTCTTGCATTTGCCACTCTTGTGGAAGTGCCTTAAGCATGTGTGTGCAATATGTATCCCTTTTGCATCCAGCTACCCACAACATGCATCAGTTTTTTACCTCCATGCCCCCTTTCTTTCTCCCACTTTTCTATCCAATCACTTTATTTTTACCTCATTGTAGAATTGTGGATTTTTCCCACAGTTGCCCCTCTTAGCTGAATGGCTTTCCTGGCCCTGTCACTTTGACTCTACAATAAGCTCACACTAGACAACCAAAAGACTGAAAAGGCTTTTAAGAGGAAACGGAAGACTTGTATGTTTAAAAAGTTTTGATAATGTGGATTTGATAATAAACCAGCAATATGTGGTGTGAAATGCTGAATGGCTTGGAATGCATACGATAAAATGAATTATGAAAGGTTCTGTAGAGAGTAGGGTTCCCCTGCAGCATAAGACTAGAAAAGCAGCCCTTAAAGTAAGGCAACCCTAGTTAAATCAGTCTACAGTAAATCAAAGTCTAATGACCAGAAGTTTTTGTATGAATTGAGAACTGAAATCTTTCTATTGTCTGCATTATTATTTGTTTTAATGCAAAGTTTGTAAATTTAGATTTCTTATAGAACTAAAGTAATATAAAAGGCAATTTAGACTTTTATTTTAAAGGCGTGAAGAAAAGATAATATTTCAGAAGTACAGTACTTTAATCGGTGTTCCGTTTGATGTGCTTTTATATTTATCTCTGCCAACAAAGTTAGAAGGAGGTTATGTTTTACCCCTTGTTTGTGTGGTTGTTTGTGAACAGCCTCCTGGCCACAATTTTAATCGTAGAGTAACGAAACTTGCAGGGATTAACTGTTACGTAAAAAGCTGAAAAGGATAAAATTTGGAAGGTGAAGGTGAAGGTCACGGTCAAGCAAAATGTCCAATTCTCGTAATCAGCCATAAGTTTGGACCTTGTCGCAGATACTTCAAACTTAGTTCATATTTGAGTGTATGAAAATCCACGCCAATTTATATATGTTAAGGTCAAAGGTCAAGGTCGAGAAATAAACTGCTGTGGCGGAGGTCTGAGCCCTATTGAGTGTTTCATTAATAATAAATGTAGTAAATAATTTCAGAAGTAATTAAGCTGAACAAAAAATCGTTGTATGGGATAATGGCATCAGTGTACATTGCATGGTCCACTGTTGGCAGCAAAGCATACATATGGATCTTAGCCACAATTTTCAACCACTTTTTAGTCTTAGACTGTATCCATGTTCCAGATTTCTGTCCTCTTTGCTGTTCAAATTCTTAACTTTTACTTCATGGTGTTATAGTAGGTTTCATTTTTACTTCTGTGTTCTAATTTATAAAATCATTATATTATATAAAAATTTGTAAGTGGTTCAAATGTTTTATAAATATGTAAGTGACTATCCTTTGTCTAATGTAGTTTTTTTATGACAGGGAAAATATATGTAAGCAATAATACTAAATGACATTTTTTTTATTAATGTCTAAGCACTTAAAATACTTAAAACCACCAAAGTACTTAACAAGTTTGAAAATATCTATACTTTTAAAGTATTTGCTAATTAATTAATTATTCTTTGTTAAAGTAACAAAGTACAATATATTATATGAGAGTCAAAAGTATACATATTTCATACATTTAGAAATATTAAATAAGTATTTCTTAAAATATTAAGTACAGTTTTCTTGAGTCAAAATATTCCGTAATTTTAATTATAAGTATTTGATAATTAAGTAATAAGTATTTGTCTTTTAGAAATATTGAATAAACACATACATCTTATATGAGTCAACCAGGTCACATGATTTGACCGGAAATCAGCTGATAGAAGAAGAGGAAGAAGAAGAAGATGATGAATCAGCTGATTTAAGTAAACAATAACAAAAGCAGTGTTACTAGATATGGGGATTTATCCCTAGATTTTGGGATTTTGGATGTCTGATTGGGATAATCTGTACCAATTTCTATGAAGAAGAAATAAAGATGAGTAAATCTTAATATTGTCTCAATTAATTTGCTTGCACTTATATGAAGTATAATGAATAAATTTCTACATCACTAAACCCTACGTGACCAGAAGAAAATATATTTGGGAAAATTGGGATCTTTTGGGATGTGAAAATGGGGATTTTTTGAGGTTTTGGGGATTTTTCATCATGAGTTTTAGGGATTTTTACACTAAACAAAAGAGCAACAGCTGAGTCACCGGAGGAACTACTTGTGGTAAAATCCTTCAATATATCTTGTTTAAATTATATTTTCAGTATCAATAAGATCTATTTATTACGTTTAGATGTTATATAAGTCTTTAGGCTTTGTTTATTAGGCTAAATTGTTGTTTACCTGTTGGTAAAATGTACATTAGACAGCGTTTGGTTTGGTAAAGTCTATGCCAACATTCTTAAGGTCTTGGTAAAGTGTTGGCAAAGTTGTGTTAAGAATTTGGTTTATATCAGATATAAGGTATTTTATGGTAAAGTCTAACATCATTTAAAATCTGTATTACATTATTTACTTGGTAAAATTCTTTCGTCTTGGTAAAGTTATTGAAACTGTATAACCTAACTTGGGTCATTTTAGTTTTAACCTGTAAGATATGAAATAGGTATTTTGCCAGGCATGGCTCTTAACCCTAGGCTGTGATTAAAATCTAGGGTTATTGCTGTTTATTAGGAGAAAATGTGAATCTGGTAAAATTATAGTTACAGACGGGACATTTAGAAAAAAAAGTTAGTATTTCCTGTAGTAAATAATATGCTTTCACTAAATTTAACCTTCATTTCAACAGTAAATAAACCCCAAATCCATTGTACCATATAAAAATAGGGATATTCTTTAAGAAATCTAATGCTTATGGTTTTTGCTCGCGGAAAAAAAAAACTAGCTCCTATATACTGACAAGTGGTGCTTACTGAGCTGCGCACGCTAACCCAATTGCTTATTATTTCTTAAATAATCAAGTTTTTATTTGCAGTGACAATAAATGTCTCGGAGAAAACGAACGTTTTACCATACTAAACACCTGTTTTTTTGGTAGAAAAGCTTTTCCTGTCTGCAACTATAATAAAACAGTGATTTTTGCTAAAACTTTACTCGTGCACCTCACCAGAATTCTTGAAACTTTGTATTTCCCCCAACCTAACCTAGCACTAATTGTCCTTTTTCATCTGCACCCTTTTATCAGAACTTATCAAGGATGCTGTGTTTGTACATATTACAGTATTTCAAAGTATTTTGTAACCTTAAACGAGTAAATGCAAGCTGTTGCAGTCTTTCAAAGTATTTTGTAACCTTAAAATGAGTAAATGCAAGCTGTTGCAGTATTTCAAAGTATTTTGTAACCTTAGACGAGTAAATGCAAGCTGTTGCAGTATTTCAAAGTATTTTGTAACGGTAAACGAGTAAATGCAAGATATTACAGTACTGTATTTCAAAGTATTTTGTAACATTAAACGAGCAAATGCAAGATATTACAGTATTTCAAAGTATTTTGTAACCTTAAACAATTACATTTGCAACATAATACAGTATTTCAAAGTATTTTGTAACGTTAAACGATAAAATTGCAACATCACAGTATTTCAAAGTATTTTGTAACCTTAAACGAGGAAAATGGAAGATATTACAGTATTTCAAAGTATTTTGTAACCTTAAACAATTAAAATTGCAACATAATACAGTATTTCAAAGTATTTTGTAACCTGATAAAATTGCAACATACAGTATTTCAAAGTATTTTGTAACCTTAAACAATTAAAATTGACATGATACAGTATTTCAAAGTATTTTGTAACCTTAAACGATAAAATTGCAACATATTACAGTATTTCAAAGTATTTTGTAACCTTTAACGATAAAATTGCAACATATTACAGTATTTCAAAGTATTTTGTAATCTTAAAAAATAAAATTGTAACATATTACAGTATTTCAAAGTATTTTGTAACCTTAATGTTATTACTGTTCTTAAAACATTTTATATTGTTCATTACTTCTCTTGTAGTTTATTTCTTTTCTTATTTCCTTTCCTCATTGGGCTATTTTTCTCTGTTGGAGCACTTGAGCTTATAGCATCCTGCTTTTCCAACTAGGGTTGTACCTTAGCCAGTAATAATAATAATGATAATAATAATAATAATAATAATAAATGAATATATGAAACCTCATTTATGTCCTCCTCTGATTGACAGAACGTCATGTTGCATCATAAACTTCTGTTATGTCTGAAGCTACTGATCGCCTATTCTGTCGCCCCCTCGTCCGGAGCAATCGTCAGCGTGTCGTTTGACGGAGTTCAGTACCGGCACCATGTCGGGACTGTCGGTAATTGGGTTGCGCGGGGAAACTTCTCGGACAATACCTTCGTTGATGGGTGAGTGTTTCATACATGTTGAACGTATTTTACTAGATACCTTTGGTTTAAAGACATTCAGTATAATTACCTCTGCCAACAAAATTGGAAGGAGGTTATGTTTTACCCCCCTTTTTTTTCTGTTTGTTTGTGAACAGCTTCATCGCCACAATTTTGATCATAGAGTAATGAAACTTGCCAGGATTAACTGTTATGTAAAAAGCTGGAAATGATGAAATTTTGGAAGGTTAAGGACAAAGTCACTGTCAAGCAAAATGTCCAATAAGTTTGGACATTGTTGTCACAGAGACTCCAAATTTGGTCCAAACTTGGTTTATATTTGAATATATGAAAATCCACGCCAATTAATACAAATCAAGGTCAAGGTTAAGTAAAAGGTCGAAAAATAGCTGCCGTGGCGGAGATCTGCGCTCTACTGAGTGCCCTTCTCGTTCATGAAATTATATCTAACTTTACTTTTTCTTGTCCAAATATATGATTAGTAATGAGCTGAGTAACCAGCAAAGGTTATTATTTTTTTCTCATCACCAAATGTAAAAAAAAAAAAAAATTATGATTCCATCAAAAGCATTATCATATCTGCTTGGTAATTATGAATACATATTCAAGTAGTGATCAAATCTCTCTCTCTCTCTCTCTCATATATGCTTTCGGTACTATGATGTCTCATTATATCTGCTTGGTAATATTAAATACATATTTGATTAGTGATCCAATGTCTTCTCTCTCTCTCTCTCTCTCTCTCTCTCTCTCTCTCTCTCTCTCTCTCTCTCTCTCTCTCTCATATATATATATATGCTTACAATACTATGATGTCTCCATTGTTCCAGGTGGGGATACCTGGAACTTGAAACCAACCCGGAATTTCCCGACACGGTGCAGGCCTACGCTGCCGGCTTCGCGGAAGGAGCTTCAACAAAGGATATGATTTATAAAGCTTACAGGTCTGTATCCTTCGTAGGTTTGCAACTTTGTAATTTTTAAAATATGTAGTGATTTTCAGTGGTTGATTCTTTAACCAGCAATAGGTGTTTGAACATTTATTAATTAGATGGTATTTACTATCTACAATTATCATGTACTGCTTGAAGAGCTTAGTGTATAATCCATGTTAATTGAGGGTTTATTATGAATTGAATAACGTTTGTGCATTAGGCCAAAGATATTTTATGTATATATATAGATATAAACCACTCTAAGAACATTTTTCTCCAGACAATTTTATTGAGACTTACCTGTGATCTATAGTTAAAGGCTAGAGGCATTAGGGAGATATCATAATTAATTGGCAGAGTCTTCAACTTGCAAACTTAACCCTTTTACCCCCAAAGGACGTACTGGTACGTTTCACAAAACCCATCTCTTTACCCCCATGGACGTACCGGTACGTCCTTGCAAAAAAATGCTATAAATTTTTTTTTTTTTCATATTTTTGATAATATTTTGAGAAAATTCAGGCATTTTCAAAGAGAATGAGACCAACCTGACCTCTCTATGACAAAAATTAAGGCTGTTAGAGCAATTTAAAAAAATACTGCAAAATGTGCTGGGGAAAAAATACCCCTTGGGGGTTAAGGGTTAGAAATTTCCAAAGAGCCTGGGGGTAAAAGGGTTAATGGGTTCTGAGAAGCTGTCTGAAAGTCAAATTTTGTTAAATTTTATCCTAAGGTCGGCCACATAACTCGCATGCTTCTGATCTTCAGCTGCAAAAGTAGAAAATTGGTCCCTTTTCATATTGAAAATGTCGACTTGCTTAATGCATGAGATTATATAATATTGTTTTTTTTTTACACTATTTCATTATAAACGATACAATACCTGAGTTTTATTTCAGCTGCATTTGTTTGTATTTACAAATGTTTGTAAGTTAAGGACTTTGTATTTACAAGTGTTACCAGTTGGAAGTTGTTAAATTTAGAGAATTATATGTATACAGTCAGTCCTTCCCATTTGCGGGATATGGGCAAGAGGAATACCATCGAGTGTAGAATGTCCTTGAATATATTCTACCTATCTACATAACACTTTTAGATTCCTTATTCAATTATGTAATTAGAAAAAACCCTTCTTATATTATTTCAGAAACTTTATACTTGTCACAATAGCTGTAAAAAAGCTTAAAACTTCCATTATCGTACCTTATTTGCTGCTCCTCATATAATCAAATTTGTATATTTTAAACCCCAAAAATGGTAAGTAATAACTTCAGGTGGAATTAATTTAAATTCAAAATTTTCAGGAACACCCTCGAGGGATTCTGTCAGTGGAAGTCACAAGAACTTTGCGACAACATAAGGAAATTCTTGGCCGAGAACATGCGATGGATGAAGTCCATGATAGCCTTGAAAGGAGATGAGTGTCCTGTGTGGCATAACGTAAGTGTTATTAGTCTTTGGGGAGGCGGTTTTACCACCAGCAGTCAATTTCTGTATGTTTTACTAATTCTCTTTGGTATCCAACTGTCTGGCTGTTCAGTTGTTTAAAATTTTATATTTTACTTCTATTCTCCTTCTTCATTTGAGCACAGGTCTTTTAACCCTTTTACCCCCAGGCTATTTGGAACTTTCCAACCCTTAACCCCCAGGGGGTTATTTTTCTCCCAGCACATTTTGCAGTATATTTTTTTTTTAATTGCTCTAACAGCCTTAATTTTTTCATAGAGAGGTCAGGTTGGTCTCATTCTCTTGGAAAATGCCTGAATATTCTCAAAAAATATCATAAATATGAAAAAAGGACGTACCGGTACGTTCATGGGGGTAAAAGGGTTAAGGTATCCATATAGAATTAGAAGCAACTCATTGGTTGGGTAAATCCATCATTAGTCGTCTTCTTTTCCACCATTACCCGTGCACTAAGGGGTCGGTTGTCTGACGCGGCCTCTCCAATGCCTTCTTTCAAAGGCATCCTCTTCCAATAAACCTCTTCTCTCCATATCATCCTTCACCTTATCTCGCCAGCTAATTCTCCTCTTCCCTCTCGTTCTTCACCGCCTAAACAGGTTCCTCCCAAGTCATGCTCACTCCCTCCCCAAAATCCATCCTCAACACATGCCCACACCATTTCAGTCGTGACATTCTTATCACTCTTGTAAGCTGTAATATGCCTGCTATTCTCCTCATTAAAGTTTCTATATGTTACAGCCATGCAATAACAGTATAATATCTGAGTTATCAAACTTTAAGTCACTAATATTAAAAGGCTTCTGTAAGATTGTATCATGCAGTTATTATTATTATTATTACTAGCCAAGCTACAGCCCTAGTTGGAAAAGCAAGATGCTATAACCCCAAGGGCTCCAACAGGGAAAAATAGCCCAGTGAGGAAAGGAAATAAGGAAATTAATAAATGATGAGAATAAATTAACAATATATCATTCTAAAAACAGTAACAGCGTCAAAACAGATATGTCCTATATAAACTATTAACAATGTCAAAAACAGTTATGTCATATATAAACAATAAAACAACTTATGTCAGCCTGGTCAACATAAAAACATTTGCTCCTACTTTGGACTTTTGAAGTTCTACTGATTCAACTACCCGATTAGGAAGATCATTCCACAACTCCGTAACAGCTGGAATAAAACTTCTAGAATACTGTGTAGTGTTGAGCCTCATGATGGAGAAGGCCTGACTATTAGAATTAACTGCCTGCCTAGTATTACGAATAGGATAGAATTGTCCAGGGAGATTGGAATGTAAAGGATGGTCACGATGAGGTCCAAAATCTTCATGATTTCTTTTTTTTATGATTTTCTGGGCTGCCTCCTCGTAAGTCTTGTCCTGTTGCTTTTGTATCTACTACTACTTTAGGATAAGTTTCTTCATCCTTTCCAATCCTAGGGGATTCACTTCGATCCTTTGAGATCTTATTCTACTTCTTGCTGTAAGACATTGCGTCTTTCTGTAACCTTCTTGTTCATACTAGTAGTGTTTTCACCCATACCTCGGCCATGAATATCAGTGTTCTGTATTCCCCAGGAATATGTTTATTTAGCTTGATGTTTATACAAAATAGGGATGTTGCAGTCTATTTTAAATGTCCCTGTCTCACAATTTGTGAGCTGGGTGGTTGAGCCCCTTCCATGCCAAATGGTTTCTAGTAGTTTCTGCAACCTCACCATCCTTGTGAGCTATGGAAGATGGTGTCATCTCATTCGCTTGTATCTGACTGTACATGCAAAGAACAGTTCTTCATAATGTTTTCTTTTATATTATTTTCCATGTTGAGAGAATGGAAAATGGCTGTCTGCTAAAGAAGGTGATGAATGCAAGAGTTGATGGGAGAAGTACAAGAAGAAGGCCAAGGTTTGGGTGGATGGATGGTGTGAAGAAAGCTCTGGGTGATAGGAGGATAGATGTGAGAGAGGCAAGAGAGCGTGCTAGAAATAGGAATGAATGGCGAGCGATTGTGATGCAGTTCCGGTAGGCCCTGCTGCTTCCTCTGGTGCCTTAGATGACCGCGGAGGTAGCAGCAGTAGGGGATTCAGCATTATGAAGCTTCATCTGTGGTGGATAACGGGGGAGGGTGGGCTGTGGCACTCTAGCAGTACCAGCTGAACTCTGTTGAGTCCTTTGTCAGGCTGGGAGGAACGTAGAGAGTAGAGGTCCCCTTTTTGTTTTGTTTCATTTGTTGATGTCGGCTACCCCCCAAAATTGGGGGAAGTGCCTTGGTATATGTATATATGTATTATAATCATTATTATTATACTGTAATTATTGTTGTTATTATTATTATTATTATTATTATTTATTTATTCTTTACTTCTCATATTTATTTCATTTCCTCACTGGACTATTTTCCCTGTTGGAGCCCTTGGCCACATAACATCCTGCTCTTCCAACTAGGGTTGTAGATCAGCTAATAATGATAATGATATTTCAGTCTATTTTCTCAGTAGCTTGAATAATTATCTTTTCTGTATTACTGTGTTCTGTTGGTAATTGAACAAACGTCATTCTTCATGGTTGGGAAATCAAAATCAGGAAGTCAAAGTTGAGTATTTAATGCATGATGTTTTCTCATTTACTGCCAGAACGCAGTGATGCAGAAAAGAAGATTATTCGAGCTATTGAGAAAATAGACTGAAATATTAAGGGATTTTGACGAAGGAAAAATCTATTTCTGGGCGAGAGACCTGTGCCGCCCAGTGAAATGCCTCATTTAGCAGTTATATACCTTAGAAATGATGCTAAAGGAGCATTTCACTGGGCGGCACAGGTCGAGCCCAGAAAATGCTATTGAGGAAGACATTGTTTTCAGTCAAACTTACCTTAAAGATGGTCTTCTACAAAATTCTAAATAATGATAATGTGTCTGGGGATGGAAGTAGAAGCAGCACAATAAATTATATGTTCTCATAGTCTGTAATAACAGTTATATGTAATAGGAGTCCTTAGGAAATGATAGTTTTATCAAGGAAGTTATATTTAAATCTTGAGAGACCTGCAAGACGAATAATAATACAGTAAGCATTACTATTAACTATATCCTAACCATATAAGCTGTTGATTGATTTTGCTATATATATCCTTAGTTTTATTTCCATTTTATTTACCAAGACTCTTTCCCCAATTTTGGGGGGTAACCCAACATAAAAAGAAGGAACAAAAGGGAATTTTTCTGCCTCCTCTTTAATGTCTCTCTGGAATAAAAATTACAGGTGAGAGGGTTCCCTGTCCTCTCATCCTGTCCCTTTTAGTCTCCCCATACGACATGCAGGGATACGTTGGCGGTATTATATTATTATTATTATCAAAAGTCAAGCAACAACCCTAGTTGGAAAAGCAAGATGCTCCCAAGGGCTCCAACAGGGAAAAATAGCCCAGTGAGGAAAGGAAATAAGGCAATAGATAAGTTACAAGAGAGTTAATAAATAATCAAGATAAAATATTTCAAGAACAGTAACAACATAAAATTAGATCTTTTATAGATAAATTATAAAAACTTCAAAAGAAACAAGAGTAAGAGAAATAAGATAGAACAGCGAGCCCAAGTGTACCCTCAAGCAAGAGAAACTCTAATCCAAGACAGTGGAAGGCCATGGTACAGTGGCTATGGCACTACCCAAGACTAGAGAACGATGGTTTGATTTTGGAGTGTCCTTCTCCTAGAAGAGCTGCTTACCATAGCTAAAGAGTTTCTTCTACCCTTACCAAGAGGAAAGTAGCCACTGAACAATGACATTCTGATTGTTCTTATGCTCCCGCGACATTGTTAAATTGTACCACTTATAGATATTCCTTTCTATCCCAGGTTGGACTGATTTTGGCACAACTAAGTGGCGTCGCTGATGGGTACAACAAGACTGGAGGGCAACCTATGGAAGAGGATGCTATTTTGTAAGTTTTTCGTTCACTTTTTTTCATTTGATTGTACACAGTTCTTCATAATACTTTATTTTGTAGAAAACAATACTCTCCTTATTATGAATGGGTATAGCTCTAAGTCATTTTATGTCTTATCATTAGAAATGTTTAAACTCTTGTGTAAAATTATTTTGCGTAGCCTTCAGTGACATCAAATATGCTGTGGAGTTAACCCTTTTACCCCCAGGCTATTTGGAAATTTCCAACCCTTAACCCCCAGGGGGTTATTTTTTTCCCAGCACATTTTGCAGTATATTTTTTTAAAATTGCTCTAACAGCCTTAATTTTTGTCATAGAGAGGTCAGGTTGGTCTCATTCTCTTGGAAAATGCCTGAATTTTCTCAAAAAAAATTATAAAAAATATGAAAAAAAAAAATCTTTTATAGCATTTTTTTGCAAGGACGTACCGGTACGTCCATGGGGGTAAAGGGATGGCTTTTGTGAAACGTACCAGTACGTCCTTTGGGGGTAAAAGGGTTAATAGAAATGTTAAAACTCTCGTGTAAAATTATTTTGCGTAGCCTTCAATGACATCAAATATGCTGAGGAAGTTAATACTAACTTCAATAAACACAAGATCATCAGCTAAATGTAGCTAACCTTGAGAGGACTGATGTTACCATATATTTTCTGACATCAGTCCCACATAAAAGATAGCTTATTTTGACAATTTACTAGCAGCAGTAGGGGACTCAGCAGTATGAAGCTTCATCTGTGGTGGAAAATGTGGGAGGGTGGGCTGTGGCACCCTAGCAGTACCAGCTGAACTCGGCTGAGTCCCTGGTTAGGCTGGAGGAACGTAGAGAGTAGAGGTCCCCTTTTTTGTTTTGTTTCTTGTTGATGTCGGCTACCCCCCAAAATTGGGGGAAGTGCCTTGGTATATGTATCTATGTATAGCTTTGAATAAGAAAAACTTGACCCTCTACTGATAGACATATTTTGGATATAGGTTCATGTCTATTAATGTTTTGGAGAACCCAAAGGATTCTGCTTTTCCTTCCTTTTTCTCCTGAAAATATCATTAAAAAGTAAAATGTGATTTCCAAGGACTGGAAGAAAAGAAATAGCTGGATGCATATGCTTAGAGATGTCTAAGAAGTTGTGGAAAAGGGAGATAGGTTAGGACGTAGTCCTGGTGGGAGTCGAGGAAGACAGACTAGAAAATAGCAGAAAGAACTCATTTCTCGACTAACCCCATTTTTGAGCAGATATAAAAATGTATATGATATATACATACATACATATGCCAAGGCACTTCCCCCAATTTTAGGGGGTAGCCGACATCAAACAAATGAAACAAAAAAGGGGACATCTCCTCTCTATGTTCCTCTCAGCCTAACAAGGGGCTCAACCGAGTTCAGCTGGTACTGCTAGGGTGCCACAGCCCACCCTCCCACATTATCCACCACAGATGAAGCTTCATAATGCTGAATCCCCTACTGCTGCTACCTCCGCGGTCATCCAAGGCACCGGAGGAAGCAGCAGGGGCTACCGGAACTGCATCACAATCGCTCGCCATTCATTCCTATTTCTAGCACGCTCTCTTGCCTCTCTCACATCTATCCTCCTGTCACCCAGAGCTTCCTTCACTCCATCCATCCACCCAAACCTTGGCCTTCCTCTTGTTTATGATGAAGAGGATTATTTCTTAGAAGCCTTAGATTAATCTCCAGTCTGCTCTTTAGTTTCTTTAGCAAGAATTGTTTGTTGAAATGTCTTGCTTCCAGCTTGATGTAAGTTACTGCATGAGCTTATCTCAGTAGGTTTTATGATGGCTGCTGAAATATATGGATTCTTTAGAGGACTTCCGCCTTCCGTATTTGTCTGTCTGTTTGGCCAGTGACGATAAACGCTTACCAACTCTGCTGTTATTCTAACCGTTCTGAACTTCCGAAATAGAACTCTGCTTTTACTCTAACCGTTCTTAACTTCCGAAATATATGCCCGAAGAAAAGTTCTTTCGGAGTAGAACTCTGCTGCTGTTTTTCTAACCGTTCTGAACTTCCGAAATATATGCCCGAAGAAAAGTTCTTTCGGAGTAGAACTCTGCTGCTGTTGTTCTAACCGTTCTGAACTTCCGAAATATATGCCCGAAGAAAAGTTCTTTTGAAGTATGGATGTTTTTCTTTTAGGTGCTGTTATTTTAAGATAAGACAGTGTAATCTCAAGACCTTTTGCACGTTTATAAGGAACTAATGAACTAATTATCACTGTACGTATGTAGAAGGTTAGATAAGGCACCAGCAGTCCATTGAAATACTGCCGCCAGAGAGTTATTATGTTCTTTGGCTGACCAGATATTAGTATGTTGGACCCCTCTTTGGCTACGGCTGAATAGTCTGGCCTATTTATACATTCTCCTCTTTCCTCATACATTAGACAATACTAAGATACCCAAAAAATTCCTCGTCACTCAAGGCTTTAACTACTGCACCGTAATTGTTCAGTGGCTACTTTCCTCTTGGTAAGGGTAGAAGAGACTCTAGCTATGGTAAGCAGCTCTTCTAGGGGAAGGACACTCCAAAAGCCATAGCCTCTGTACCTTGGTCTTCCACTGTCTTGGGTAAGAGTTTTCTTGCTTGAGGGTACACTCTGGAACACTATTCTATCTGTTTCCCTATTTCCTATCCTCACTGGGCTGTTTTCCCTGTTGAAGAACTTGGGCTTATATCATGTTTGAGCCCCTGGGCTTTTTTCATCCTGCTTTTCAAACTAGGGTTGTAGCTTAGCTAACAATAATTATAATAATGATATAACTGAACACAGTATTCCAAACAGGTCTGATGAGCTATTATTTATAGTGTTACACTTCATGGTGAGTAACCAAGCAGATAGTGTAGGAAAAGATGGTGGACGGTGTTAAACACAATAACTTGCTGCGCAGTAAGGGTGTGAGTTGGTGCAGTTCTTCAGAGTGAGTTGTACCAGTGATTCCTGTGTTCAACTGTACCAAACTAAGTTCATTCTAAGATGGTTGTTTGGGAGAAGTTAAACTGTGCTGAATTCATGTAATTAAATGGAATTCTTAAACAATGTGCTGGTTTTACATATAAGCCTTTTATCTTCGCATATCCCTAACTGGGATACACCTCTGGTCCTTGGACGAAGTCAAGGAGTGGGACGAGGACTTCCAAAACCACCTGTCGTCTTTCTCCTCACTCGTTTCAACCCTTTTACCCCCAAAGGACGTACTGGTACGTTTCACAAAAGCCATCCCTTTACCCCCATGGACGTACTGGTACGTCCTTGCAAAAAAATGCTATAAGAAATTTTTTTTTCATATTTTTGATAATTTTTTGAGAAACTTCAGGCATTTTCCAAGAGAATGAGACCAACCTGACCTCTCTATGACAAAAATTAAGGCTGTTAGAGCAATTCTAAAAAAAATATACTGCAAAATGTGCTGGGAAAAAAATAACCCCCTGGGGGTTAAGGGTTGGAAATTTCCAAATACTGTAGCCTGGGGGTAAAAGGGCTAACTAGCCCTTCGGTATTTAGCTTGTCGACACTAACTTCATACCATGACATTATTAAAAGATTCAAGTCTATAGGAAATGCTTCATGAAACTAATTTTTCCAATTATTGTTACCCGAGTATTTACTTCAATGTACGTACTATTCTACTTATAGGTGGTTGAACTTGATGGGAGACATCGAGGACCTGGAGACAGCCCTCGATCCAAAACTGCATAACATGAGCGTGGAGGATTGGGTCAATTCTGGACGCACCGTCAAGGATGGCCATTGCTCTGCCTTGATAAAACTCCTGCCTGGCAACATAGATCTTTACGTATCGCACGTGACTTGGAACACGTAAGAAGGCGGTTTTGTTCGTGTTTTTGTATTTTTAAATGATTACTCTTTTCAAAATAGATTACTGTAAACAGATGGCCAAGTTACTCATTTATACTAGATTGAGAGATGATAATTTAAGAAAAATAAATGGGAGACGGCAATATGTGTAAACCATTTGAAATTAAATGATAATCCATTGCCAATACCGCATAGTATGCTAGAAGTTTTATTCCAGCTGTGACCAAGCTGTGGAATAATCTTCCTAATCAGGTAGTAGTTGAATTATTGGAACTTGAAAAGTTCGAATTTTCAAAGATTTTTCTTAAGTTGAACAGTCTCTTCTTATAGTTTATCTATTTTAATTGTTCAGTGTTTCTCTTGTAGTTTATTTCTTTCCTTATTTCCTTCCCTCACTGGGCTATATTTCCCTGTTGGAGCCATTGAGCTATTAGCATCTTGGTTTCCAACTAGGGTTGTAGCATAGATAGTAATAATAATAATAATTTACAGATATCAGTCCATGCTGCGCATCCAGAAGAAATACAAATTCCCTTTCCGTCGAACTGGATCCTCCGATGCCTCCGACATCAATCCTGGCCACACCGTGTCCTTTTCTTCGTACCCAGCGATGCTAGTCTCTGGGGATGACTTCCACGTCCTGTCCTCGGGCTTGGTGTCTTTGGAGACCACTATCGGCAACAGCAACCCGGCTCTTTGGAAGAACGTCACATCAACGGGAGAGGTTCGTGTCCAGAAATCTACAAGTCTATATACATACATATACCAAGGCACTTCCCCCAATTTTGGGGGGTAGCCGGCATCAACAAATGAAACAAAACAGAAAAGGGGACCTCTACTCTCTACGTTCCTCCCAGCCTAACAAGGGACTCAACCGAGTTCAGGCTATATGAATTCTTTTGTATAATTATGTTTATGACGCAGTTCCGGTAGGCCCTGCTGCTGCTTCCTCCGGTCGCCTTAGATGACCGTGGAGGTAGCAGCAGTAGGGGATTCAGCATTATGAAGCTTCATCTGTGGTGGATAACGGGGGAGGGTGAGCTGTGGCACCCTAGCAGTACCGGCCGAACTCGGTTGAGTCCCTTGTCAGGAGGCTGGCAGGAGCGTAGAGAGGAAAGGTCCCCTTTTTTTTTTCATTTGTTTGATGTCGGCTACCCCCCAAAATTGGGGGAAGTGCCTTCGTATATGTATATAATCATGTTTTTTGGGCTCAAGCCATGGCGTCCTGATGGAAGGTTCCTGTTTGGTAGCTTCCTTGGGTATAAGACTACTAAGATATTCCCAGAGAATTTAACCACAGGTTATCACAGAATTCTAACTTCTGGAGCGAGTATCTCAAAGGTTTCCCTTTAAGACATCGTAATACAACAGGGGACACGCATGTCTGGTCGTGCCACATAGCTATCTCCACCCCGAACAGAGTTAACGCTTCGGTGTGTAAGGGCTGAGAATAGCTGGGAGCCGTTCCACAGCTAATCTCACTCGTGGCTACTACTGATACTCGAGACGTAAACAAACGGACGCCATTGCTCTAATGACGTCACGAGCGTCTTTATCCTTTGTTTAGTAGCTGCCCTACTGAGACGGATTTTCCCTTGTGTGAACTTTATCGTTTTGCATCTTCGCTATGTCGTTACCTTCAGCCTCGCCTTCTTCTGGAAAGTTGAGTACAAGGTTCCAGTATTGTTTAATTAAGCTCTGGCCGTAAAGTAAATATTATTTCGCGAAATAATTGATGTTTTGTGGCAGAGCTGTGCCTCTACCGGACCCGCCATTTTATGGCGTCGTTGTTGTTTTGCATGTCTTATTTAGTTAGCCACAACAACGCTTCCGGCATTATATACTAATCGAATACATTAGTTTATTTAGTCTTCATAGCTAGGAACTTTTATATCGTGTTAGACGCTTTTTATCGGTCATCGATTGACCTCATACCAGTCGGCTACTATAGCCCCCAGGCCAGGAGCCTATATACAAGTGTTCATGCATGATTTATCAGTGATCCTAGACTAAGTTATGAAGATAGTGGCATTATTATTTTACAATACTTTTGACTAGTGATGCAAATGTTTTCGCCTTCAGGGACCATATAGGGGATAGGCTAGTCAGTGATTCTTTCTAGCCTAACCTAACCTTAGGACCCCTATATGTTTCCTTCATCCCCTGCCTTGGCACTCCCTCTATTTAGCCTTGATCCCTTTTCTGAGTAAAGGGATTTATTGTCTAATAGAGTATTATATCGCCTCTCAGTCCTCCCTAAAGGAATGAACCCCCTTTAGGATTGCGTCTGAGAGTGAGGTTAGGCTAGCCTACCTCTATGGCTAGGATAGTCTACGACTTTCCTGCGATAGCGATACGTCTTCTTCCTTGCCTAGTTCAGGACTTTTAGCCCTGATCTAGGCTGGGTTAGGAAGGTTTCTCTGTCCCATGCTAAAACTGTACTCTTGCACCGTTTTTAGCCGATCAGCCTAATCTTAGGTTAGGGAGTGTCCTCCCTTCCCTTTGTGGCCGCTCTGGTACAGAAACCCTTCCTGGGAAGACTTCTCTCTTCTCCCTCCCCACCTATCTCTTGTATAGCCTAGCCTATGCTTAGGTTAGTTTATACTCATCTGTCCCCTGTCCTACAATTCCTCCTTAGGGTGGAAGAGTAGGGCTCCCCGAGCTTCCCTGTGCTGTCCGCTCTGGTACATATACCTTCATAGTGTCCTATAAGGTTAGTTACTAGTGTAGCTCTGCATAGGGGAGTCTCCCCCCCCCCCCTCTTGGGTGTTCCCTAGTCCTCCCTTGGGCTACCTGCTCCCGGTCCCTAGTGACCCCTGCTTATGGATGCTAGAGCCTGTCTCTATCATGGGTACACCCCCTCAGGGAGGGGGAGGGATGTCTGGAACCCTGACGGTACTTCCTACATCCCTTCCTCCCTCCCCCTGTCTCTCCTTCTATCCGGGTGCCGGTCTCTTGCCGCCTCTACTGCCGGCAATACCTGCCTCCCTCTTGGTGACTTCCCTACCCTTGCCCCCAGCCCCCCGTGTACCGAGGGACTGCCGGCTGCCGCCGGCTACTACCGGCGGCTCTCCTACTCCTATCTATTCGTCCGCTTGCCGGTCGATCTCCGGAGTGCCGGCATATACTGCCGGCAACCCGATACTACCTGTACCATCCTTACCCCAGTCACCAATCCGGCATCCTCCGGCTGCCGGAGCCGCCGCTCCCTGCCGGCGTGCCGCCGTTGTGCCGGCGGCCGCCATCCTGGTATCTAACTGACTTTGAAAATTGTCTGTTCTAATGCCAGAATCTATGCTGGAGCGAGCTCCGGCGTGCCGGCGGCTGCCGGATGCCCCGGAGGCGTCAAGAATACTTGCACCCCCTCTCTGTAGCTATCATAAGACTAGATAGCCCTGCCTTGCAAATAGATAAGCTGCTTTGCTTCTAAGATCAGTACCTAGTACTGCTCTATTAGTGATCATGCTGTCTCTTTGCATTCTTCTATTTCCAGCATGCTATGTGCATCTTAGCGCGGCTGGTTGCCAGAAGCAGTTACCCTTAATGAGGCCTTCTGGCTCTTATCTGGGAACCGAATGAATTCGATCCCAACCTTGTCCTTGGCTTTCCATGGAGTTCCAATATAATGGGAATCCTAGGAAACTATATCCAATGATCTCGGTCATTTGGATTATCCCAGGACCAAGCCTATGGTAACCAGCCGGGCGAGATGCATGGAGCGTGTCTCCTTTACTGTTTCATTCTCTATGCATCACACCTTCCTTAAGTTAAAATTAATGACTAATATTAACTTAATTTAAGAGCCATTCCTATGGCTCCCCCATACTCATTTTCTCTTTCTTCCACAGGAGGAGCAGATGAAGTGCGATTTCGCCTACTGTGCTGTGAAACGCTCCCAGTTTTACGGACATACGGCGTGCAGGACTCACGCCCCTTGCTCAGACAAGAAAGGGGATTGGAAGTTCTGGAATCCACTGGAATGTACGGTCTGCCAGGCCTACCTAGTTGAGGCCTTCCATAACCCTCCCTCAGCGGAGGTTAGAGACATTGCTCGTGAGAAACTGCGCAAGTGGGTGCGTGGTTTCCAGAGAAATGCTACTGGACCGTACCTGGCCACCGAAGAACTGAGGTCCCTGTTGTTCCCTAAGGCCTCCCCTGACTCAGTGGTTCCAAAGGAAGCAATCCCCACTGTCCAAATTTCAGTGGAACCTGATGTGGTCATGGCTCAGTCCATGCACGAGTGCCGTTTGGATTCCGAGGATGATGAACGGATCTCCGACGTCTCGGAAGACACGGAGAAGACGCTTATGGCTCAAGGAGCCGAAGAGGACGAAGACAAGGTGGAATACACCGAGTCGGAGATTGGAGCTACTCCCTCGTCCATCCCTCCGCCTACTCCTACACCGACGGAATTGTCCCTTCCGTCTACCTCCTCGACCCCGGATCCTTCCTCTTCCACCCAAGAACTGATCCGACTGATTAGAGCTGTCATGGACGACAGACTGAAGGAGAACCAGGAGTCCATCAGGTCTATGATTGGATCCAGAGACACGAAGAAGATCTCGGTCAAGGATCTCCCAGCTTGCTCTCATGCCAACCCGTGGAGGTATGCAGAGCATATGGTTATTGCGACCGGCAGAATCTTTGTTAGCGACAAGATCGGCACGGTCCCGTTGGAAGATGTGGAGTTCTTCCCAAGCTTCGAGGCCTACCCGGACTGTTACGTCCGACTTCGTTCCGAACCTGCTTCGAAGGAGGAGACCGAACCTAAAGAAGAGATAGTGTTCGATCTCGCAAAGGCCCAGGCTATGCTAGCCAACGCATTTAAGAGCAGGGGCTTTACCTGCTCTAAGCTTCCTGCCTTGAGCAAGAAGCATCCTACCTATGTCGCACCTGACACTGCGATTCTTCCATTTTTGGAAAAGGCCTTAGCTGCATGCCTTAAAGCGGCGGAAGAAGGGAAACCCTGCCCTGCACTAGAGGAGTGCAGACCCTTCTCCATCGTGACACCCCCTGACACTAGGCAATGGAAAGATGTCCAACATACTTTCGTCGTGGGTAGGCTCGATCCTGACGTCGCCGGACGTCAGTTTAATGAAGACCTCCCTAAGCTCAACGACCACCTCCTTCGCCGGGAACAAGACACGAAGGAGAGGCTTGCAGCTTCGCTTTCTCATCAAGTCCAACTTGAAGTAATGGCCTGTGACACAGCAGTACCCGATCACTACATGGTACTGGCCAAATCCCACTTACTCACGGTAATGAAGGACTTGTACCATTTCATAAAGGCTCGTAGAGCCTGTCGTGAATTCGTGTTTGTCGGTGCCACCGTGAAACACGAACCCCGGAGGCTGATTTCCTCCAACATCTGGGGAAAGCACCTGTTTCCTTCTGACCTTGTCAAGGAAATAACTGACAGAGCCGCCACGGAGAATAGGAACCTTCTCCACAAGTGGGGCATGTCCAGAAAAAGGAAAACCTCTCAGGACGATGGACCTCAGCCTAAGAGGAAACCTCAGAAGCCGAAACCTCAGCAACGTCAACAACGACGTCAGTTTCCGGGACCCGCTACCTCCCAAGTGGTTGCCCAACCACAACAGACCTTTCAATTGGTCCCCCAACCGGTGTTGTCACAGTCACCGGTCTTCACCCCTGCCTTTGAGCAGCCATCCACTACCTTTCATGCCAGAGGTAGAGGCTCGTCCAGGGGTGCAAGCAGAGACGCCTCTCGTCGTCCCTCCAGAGGTAGAGGAGGAAAGGGAGCTAGCGGCCGAGGCAACAAGTCATCGGGACACCAGAAGCAATGAAGTGCTTCCGGTGGGAGGAAGACTCCGCCAATTCCAGGATCGTTGGACCTTCGATCCTTGGGCACACAGCATCATCAAGAACGGTCTAGGCTGGAGTTGGGTGCAACCACCCCCAATCTTCCAGCGGTTCTTTCAACCATCAACCCCCATTCTGGAAGAATATGTTCTAGACCTCTTGAACAAGAAGGTGATAAGGAAGGTAAAGTCCACCAGGTTCCAAGGGAGACTGTTTTGCGTTCCCAAGAAGGACTCAGACAAGCTCAGAGTCATTCTGGACTTATCCCCCCTCAACAAGTTCATAGAGAACAACAAATTCAAGATGCTGACGCTTCAACAGATAAGGACCCTTCTGCCTCAAGGTTCCTACACGGTCTCTATAGACCTGGCGGATGCCTATTGGCACATTCCAATGAACCATCACGCTTCCTCCTACCTAGGATTTCGACTCCAAAGGAAAAGCTACGCCTTCCGGGCCATGCCATTCGGCCTCAATGTGGCCCCTCGGATCTTCACAAAGCTGGCGGATGCCATAGTTCAACAGCTCCGCCTAAGAAACGTCCAGGTGATGGCCTACCTCGACGACTGGCTAGTCTGGGCTCCCTCGCCCGAAGAGTGTACAAAGTCTTGCGACGAAGTTACCCAGTACCTAGAACACCTGGGATTCAAGATCAACGAGAAGAAATCTCGCCTCTCTCCGGCTCAGAAGTTTCAGTGGTTGGGAATCCACTGGAATCTTCAGTCACACCGCCTTTCCATCCCCCAGAAGAAAAGGAAGGAAATAGCAGGGTCTGTCAAGCGACTACTGAAATCCAAACGCATTTCAAGACGACAGCAGGAACGAGTTCTAGGCTCTCTACAATTCGCCTCAGTGACAAACCCAGTGCTTCGTGCACAGCTAAAGGATGCCGCGGGAGTCTGGAGACGATCGGCATCCATCGCTCGAAGAGACCTCAAGAGACGGCTTCCAGACAGACTTCGACGCCTCCTAAAGCCGTGGTCGGAAGCAATGGCCCTGAAAAGGTCCATTCCTCTCCAACACCCTCCTCCATCACTCAACATCCACACGGATGCCTCACTGGAGGGCTGGGGAGGTCACTCCCACCTGAAACAAGCTCAAGGGACCTGGTCTCCACTATTCAAGACGTTCCACATAAACATCTTGGAGGCCATGGCGGTCCTTCTTACTCTGAAGAAGCTATCCCCGCCACCCTCGATCCACATCCGTCTAACCCTAGACAACTCGGTGGTAGTTCGTTGTCTCAATCGCCAGGGCTCAAGATCGCCCCAGATAAATCAGGTGCTTCTCCCAATCTTCCGTCTGGCGGAGAAGAAGAAGTGGCACCTGTCTGCAGTTCACCTACAAGGATTCCGCAACGTGACAGCGGATGCTCTATCTCGGACAAACCCGATAGAGTCGGAATGGTCTCTAGACGCAAGATCATTCTCCTTCATCTCCCATCAAGTCCCAGAACTTCAGATAGATCTCTTTGCAACGAGCGACAACAATCAACTTCCTCTGTACGTAGCCCCGTAAGAGGACCCCAAAGCAGAAGCGGTGGACGCCATGTCACTGGACTGGAACAGATGGTCGAAGATATACCTGTTCCCTCCCACCAACCTTCTGTTGAAAGTCCTCTCCAAACTGAGAACCTTCAAAGGGACAGCGGCCCTAGTGGCTCCCAAGTGGCCCCGGAGCAACTGGTACCCCCTGGTCCTGGAGCTGCAGCCCAAGCTGATCCCTCTCCCGGGCCCAGTTCTCTCTCAACAAGTACAGAAGTCGACTGTCTTCGCTTCATCATCGAAAATCAAGGACCTTCATCTCATGATTTTCTCTCCCTTGCCGCAAAGAAGAGGTTTGGGATCTCGAAGAAAAGTCTAGACTTCCTAGAGGAATACAAGACCGAATCCACGAGACGGCAATACGAATCATCCTGGAGGAAATGGGTCTCCTTTGTTAAAGCAAAAAATCCTAAAGAAATCACCATTGATTTCTGTATGTCCTTCTTCATTCACCTTCATGGACAAGGATTAGCAGCCAATACGATTTCAACTTGCAAATCGGCTTTGACTAGACCAATTCTATATGCTTTCCAAATTGATCTGTCCAACGACATCTTTAACAAACTGCCGAAAGCATGTGCTCGCCTACGCCCAGCACCCCCTCCGAAACCGATCTCCTGGTCACTAGACAAGGTGCTCCATTTCGCCTCCAACTTGGACAATGATTCATGCCCCCTCAAGGATCTGACTCAGAAAGTTATATTTTTATTTGCTCTCGCCTCGGGAGCTCGAGTCAGCGAAATAGTGGCATTATCAAGAGAAGAGGGACACATCCTGTTTGCTGATTCAGGAGAAGTGACCCTCTCCCCCGATCCGACGTTTCTCGCCAAAAATGAATTACCCACCAAAAGATGGGGCCCTTGGAGAATATGCCCCCTGAAGGAGGATGTCTCTCTATGTCCAGTAGAGAGTCTCAAGGTCTATCTTCGCAGAACTTCAAACTTTGGTGGAGGCCAACTCTTCAAAGGAGAAACATCGGGCAGCGACCTGTCACTGAAACAATTAAGAGCGAAAATCACCTACTTCATTCGCAGAGCGGATCCGAACAGTACACCCGCTGGTCATGATCCTAGAAAAGTGGCATCTTCTCTGAACTTCTTTCAGAGCATGGACTTCGAGAGCCTTAAGAACTTTACGGGCTGGAAGTCCTCGCGAGTTTTCTTTAAACATTATGCGAAACAAGTGCACGAAATCAAACATTTTGTGGTAGCCGCAGGTAGTGTTATGAAACCTGCACCTAACTCTGCGTAGAACAGTGAGTTACTTGGGACTCTAACTCTTCGGGTGCCTATGTTGACCCTCGAGTGATTCATAGTGATGTCTAAAAACACTTAGTGCTTTTATAACTGTTCTTATCCCAGGTGGAATGTCATAGTGTCACACAAGTGCCGCATGCCTTGAGCATGATGTGTTATTTAAAGACTTGCGTTCCTCGAGAACGAGTACCTACTAATCCTGAAATTCCCTTTCAGATTCAAGAGCAAGCCTTTATTTCTATGTACATTATTATTACTGTAAATGAACTTTACTTTTGCTGTAAATTATTTAATTTCTGCATTGTGAAATAAAATTTCTATTTTATTACTTGTGCGTCTCTTTCAGCTCCTACTTACTATGAAATACATACTGTCATAGTTTTAATTATTCCTCCTTTCTTATGGTCATGAAGAATTTAAGATGTCTATTCTTAAATTATATTCACCTTGTCGCAGTAAGGTTCCTACACGAATACTTACTTCTGATAATCAGGAGATGAACCCTACACACAGTGCCCAACCACCACTGGCCTACTTCAGAATGTTCCTATACAAATATCAAACATTCTGCTTCATCTCTAAGCTCTTAAAAGCTCTTCTGTCAAGATGAATAGCCCTTCAATACCACTTTGACGTCGGCATAGCCCATGGGAACTTCCTACCAATGGGGGGCAGGATACTTCGTTCCTATGGTTCTTACCTAAGATTACTTTGCTATTTTTGTCAATGCCTAGGCACTTAACTCTGGGGGAAAATCTACCACGATACATTGATTCTCTGGTACTCTTCCATCAGGACGCCATGGCTTGAGCCCAAAAAACGGATTTTGAGCGAAGCGAAAAATCTATTTTTGGGTGAGATAGCCATGGCGTCCTGATGGACCCTCCCTACTACTTCGTCAGTTTGTTCCCACCCTACACAATTGTATCATGGTGATGGGCAGCAACTGGCGCCAGGATAAAGACGCTCGTGACGTCATTAGAGCAATGGCGTCCGTTTGTTTACGTCTCGAGTATCAGTAGTAGCCACGAGTGAGATTAGCTGTGGAACGGCTCCCAGCTATTCTCAGCCCTTACACACCGAAGCGTTAACTCTGTTCGGGGTGGAGATAGCTATGTGGCACGACCAGACATGCGTGTCCCCTGTTGTATTACGATGTCTTAAAGGGAAACCTTTGAGATACTCGCTCCAGAAGTTAGAATTCTGTGATAACCTGTGGTTAAATTCTCTGGGAATATCTTAGTAGTCTTATACCCAAGGAAGCTACCAAACAGGAACCTTCCATCAGGACGCCATGGCTATCTCACCCAAAAATAGATTTTTCGCTTCGCTCAAAATCCGTTTATTAGTTAATTCTATGTAATTCTTTGCTGTTCTCTTTTGGAATATTATTAGTTGAATGATTTCTTATGCTATTTGAATGGCTAAAATGGGCTTCAGTGCTCATGGTATGTATGTAATAAATTTTATACAAATATCGTCTTAGCTTTTATTTGTGTTTCTAGATATAATATACAAACCTATTTATAGCCTCATTATATTCTACCTTGTTACATGAAGCTCACTTGCTAATTGGAAATTTTAATGACATCGGTTTTATCGCGCTTCAATTCGCAGATAATGGAGTGGATCCGTACGATCGTAGCCAACCGCCTCGCCACGGACGGCAAGAGCTGGTCGGACTTCTTCTCGATGCACAACAGCGGCACGTACAACAACCAGTGGATGGTGCTGGACTACAAACTCTTCAAACCTGGAAAACGTTTACAGTAAGACATTTCAACCTCGTCTCCCATTTACCAGTTTGTTTTTACGTATGGTGGAACTCGCTGCGCCGGTTTGTTTTTGCTCGCGGTAGAACTCGCTGCGCCGGTTTGTTTTTGCTCGCGGTAGAACTCGCTGCGCCGGTTTGTTTTTGCTCGCGGTAGAACTCGCTGCGCCGGTTTGTTTTTGCTCGCGGTAGAACTCGCTGCGCCGGTTTGTTTTTGCTCGCGGTAGAACTCGCTGCGCCGGTTTGTTTTTGCTCGCGGTAGAACTCGCTGCGCCGGTTTGTTTTTGCTCGCGGTAGAACTCGCTGCGCCGGTTTGTTTTTGCTTGCAGTAGAACTCGCTGCTCCTTTTACCTACAGAGTGGGTTTGATTCGTGTCTGCCTAAGTAGAAAGATTGTAGAACTGAAAGTTGCATAAAAATAGACACAGAAAGAAACTGAATTTACTTTGGTGCGAGGATTTGAGGATTAAGATTTACATATTTCCATCTATGAAAAGGTGAATAATTTAAATAAATATAAAATAAAAAGTAAAAAGAAATATATATTTTCAAATTAACAATGAAGATGAAACCCTGTTGCAGAATTTGAGCTTAATCTCCCTCTAAATATCGGTGCAAACTCGCACCGAGTCTATCATTATTTTTCATACTGTAGTCTACGACTTTCACTTGTTTTGATTTCGACTCCCTTTGCTGGATATGAGGGATTTAAGTCTTAAAATTCTCAATGTCATCTTTTATATTGGTTAAATTTTGTTTAGAAATTTATAATTCACGAAAGAAAGTAAAATATTTTCATTTTCCCTTTAGGATCTTTTAGTGCGACTTAGTATTTCACATTGTCGTTAGTCATGCTGTATGTGAGGGTTTTATGACGCATCTTATATCTGTTAACCCTTTTACCCCCAGGCTATTTGGAAATTTCCAACCCTTAACCCCCAGGGGTTATTTTTTTCCCAGCACATTTTGCAGTATATATTTTTTAAATTGCTCTAACAGCCTTAATTTTTGTCATAGAGAGGTCAGGTTGGTCTCATTCTCTTGGAAAATGCCTGAATTTTCTCAAAAAATTATCAAAAATATGAAAAAAAAAATTTATAGCATTTTTTTGCAAGGACGTACCGGTACGTCCATGGGGGTAAAGGGATGAGTTTTGTGAAACATACCAGTACGTCCTTTGGGGGTAAAAGGTTTAATCATTGTAATTTTAAAAGGGATTTTCAATAATTGAAAGTTTATGAATTACAGAAATTTTTTTTTATCATTTAATGTTTGTTTTTGGAGATTTTACATCATAAATTGGATCGTTGAATATTCAGGAGTTGACTTTGAAAAACATCTCATTTCACTTAATATGCTGATTTTAAGGTAGTTATGTATAGTCTTCGATGTTTCACAGGATGTAGATACAGGAGAGGGGGTTCCCAGCCCCCTCGTCCCGTCCCTTTTAGTCGCCTCTTACGACACGCAGGGATAACGTTGGCGCTATTCTAATTTTTTATATTGCCCCCGCGGCCAGAGTAGAGGTCCTCTTTTTTGTTTTGTTTCATTTGTTGATGTCGGCTACCCCCCAAAATTGGGGGAAGTGCCTTGGTATATGTATGTATGAATGTACAGTATAGTCTTATTTTAATTTATTAGTATCTAATACAAAGACTTTTAAAATAAAAGATTTTAGTACTGTTAACTAATACATTTCTTGGCTCTTGTCATAATTTCAGGCCAAATACTCTTTGGGTACTTGAACAAATCCCAGGTTTCATCGCAACAGGGGACCAGTCTCAACTCCTCCACTCTCAGAAGTACTGGCCGAGTTACAACGTTCCTTTCTACGAGTCCGTGTTCAACAAGAGCGGCATCCCCGCTCTGGTCGCCAAGTACGGAGACTGGTTCACCTACGACAAGACGCCGAGAGCCCTCATCTTCAAGCGGGACCAAGCCTCCGTCAAGAACATCGTTACCATGATCCGCCTGATGCGCTACAACGACTTCAAGAACGACCCCCTCTCGCGCTGCAACTGCACGCCGCCCTACAGCGCGGAGAACGCCATATCGGCCAGGTGCGACCTGAATCCGAAGAACGGGACGTACCCCTTCGGAGCGCTGGGTCACCGGTCCCACGGAGCGACCGACGTGAAGATGACGACGTCCAAGATGGCGAGCAAGTTGCAGTTCCTGGCTGCCAACGGCCCCACGTTCGATCAGCAGCCGGTTTTCCGCTGGAGCGAGCAAGATTTTGCCAACGATACGCCCCATTACGGACATCCTGATGAATGGAAGTTCCCTGTTGTCGGACACAGGTGGTTGTGGTAAAGTTAAATACTGTGGTTGTGATTTCTATGTTTATTTTTCTAAAGAGGTCTTAAATGGCTGCAGTAGATCTGTTCAGCGACTTTGAACTATTTGTGTGGTTGAAGGTCACAAGTAGTAGCGATGAAATTACCAAAATATTCTCACATTTGCTTTAAAAAAAGACCTCGAGTGAAGTCATAAAATTACTCAATCGTTTTGTAGTTTTCCATGATTTGTTTTTAAAGAAAGATCAAAAGAAACAAAAGTTATGCAACTATTTTTTTATAATATTGATGCAGTAAACATCACAACTTTTTTAATTATAGCCATAATAACAAGGAAACTATTATTTTTAGTTCATAGTTGGCCTTGACAATGTTACGGTCCACAATTTTTTATCTTATTTCTTTCGTATTGGAGTAGTCAATAAGGGCTGTGGTCACGTTTTTATAGAACTTTTCTTATTAGATGTATGAAGAATTTTGAATTACCCCGTAATAATCTATTTTTAATATAAATTAAGCTTATCGTAAGGTTTTAATTACAGGCGCTGCATTGATCTTAACTTTTCAAATGAAATTCAAAGAATTATATAAGACGTATCTTGCAAAGTTTATATTTTCAATTTATCAGCGAGGTCGTGTTCATAACTGGAATTTTTAGATAACACATTGCAGTGTATATTCTTGGCATTAGAAATAGTTTGAATAAATATTTTGTTGAATAGACTTGAAGTATTATTTAACCCTTTTACCCCCAGGCTCTTTGGAAATTTCCAACCCTTAACCCCCAAGGGGTTATTTTTTTCCCCAGCACATTTTACAGTATATATTTTTTAAATTGCTCTAACAGCCTTAATTTTTGTAATAGAGAGGTCAGGGTGGTCTCATTCTCTTGGAAAATGCCTGAATCTTTTCAAAAAATTATCAAAAATATGAAAAAAAAAAATGTTATAGCATTTTTTTGCAAGGACGTACCGGTGCGTCCATGGGGGTAAAGGGATGGGTTTTGTGAAACGTACCAGTATGTCCTTTGGGGGTAAAAGGGTTAACATAGTGACCACCATCATATTTTAGTTTATCAATTTAATTGATGCTTGCTTGATAGAGAGACAAACTGCTTGCAGTTTACTGTATGTTACATTTACAGTACTGTATGGCTTACGGTATTCTGTTTACAAATGGTTTACAGTGAACCCTCGTTTATCGCGGTAGATAGGTTCCAGACGCGGCCGCGATAGGTGAAATTCCGCGAAGTAGTGACATTATATTTACCTATTTATTTAACATGTATATTCGGACTTTTAAAACCTTCCCTTGTACGTAGTACTGTTAACAAACCACCCTTTAATGTACAGAACACTTAATGCATGTACTACAGCACCCTAAACTAAAACAGACACAAATATTAAAGGCGATTTTATATCATGCGTTTCCTAAACACCTAAAAAGCACGATAAAAAATGGCAACCAATGTTTTGTTTACGTTTATCTCTGATTATAATGAAGAAACAAACGCATATACACATCTGTGTATAGGTTAGTTTTTGCATAAATTATATTGATTATTCAATACAGTATGTTGATTTGGTTATTACTAATGTTTTACTTAATTTTTCTTAGGACTTCCAAATGAAATGTTTTTCTTTATGACCCCGCCTGAAACGACGGCGTCATAACGTACGTTCAGTTAACAAACTAAGGAATTTAACGCCATGATGAAAGTGATAAATAATGATATTACAGTAAAAGCTTTTATAAAATATGTTATTACAAATATTATTTACCGTATCTATATAAAATCATACATACGTAGCAAAGCAGGAAAACAATCTACGAGAGAGAGAGAGAGAGAGAGAGAGAGAGAGAGAGAGAGAGAGAGAGAGAGAGAGAGTTGTTTTACATACGTAAATGTAAATTTTAAACAAACAAAAAAAAGCCCCATTTCATATAAAATAGATTACAAATATTTTACTTTATCATATTACAGTAGTCTGTATAATACTGTAAAGTTCAGTACAGTATGTTGTTGTTATAGTCGTGGTGATGAAATTCTCACGAAACAAAAACACGCCATTTGATTACAACAGCTGATTCATTCTCTCTCTCTCTCTCTCTCTCTCTCTCTCTCTCTCTCTCTCTCTCTCTCTCTCTCTCTCTCTCTCTCTCTCTCTCTTCGTGTTATACAATACTTACATTTAGATGAAGAAACTAAAATTAGTTTTCTTGGTGTCAATTAAATACGAAACTAAAAAATTAGGCCGAGTCTACATCCATTTCAATCATAGCTAAAAATAGGGCATCCGATTTCATCAGCAAACCACTATTTTTTGGGAAATATCATTTTATTCTAGAAAATTGCCACTCTTTAAATAGTTAATTGCACATTAAGAAAGCATGTACTTTTGTTTTTAAATTTCGGGTGTGTTTTAAAAATCGAGTATTGTTGACTTCTTTTTGTTTTACTTTTGGCTGTGATTAGATCAGCTGTCATCTAGCTGCCGCTCTTGAGTGCGTACGAATACACTAACAAAGTATCATTTATACCATTTCTTAACTTATTCAAACCGTCTACAGTATACAGTTGATATTACATAAGCACCAATGTGTTATAACCTATCATATTTTTTTGGTTATTACATTTAAACCCCCCCCCTCTCTCTCTCTCTCTCTCTCTCTCTCTCTCTCTCTCTCTCTCTCTCTCTCTCTCTCTCTCTCTCTCTCTCTCTCTCTGGGCTACTTTTCACTACCTCCCATTCCTTACCTCTCTCTATCTCTCTAACAAATGATATCTTTGTTGCTCCTCAAAGTTTCATTTATATTGAAAATCGATCATGATTCAATTTTCCTTACTTTCTCCAATCTCGCACCATCGGTCACATCGCGGTATTTTCGATATTTCCGGAAAATCCGCGATATATGTATATACATGGGTTATGAAAAAAATCCGCGAAGTGGTGAATCCGCGATGGTCGAACCGCGAAGTAGCGAGGGTTCACTGTACTGTACGGTATATGTGTGGCTCACTGTATTATGTTTACGTATGGTGTACTGTCCAGTACCCATAACAGTAACAGAGGAGAAGAACTTTGTAACGGCTCCTCCCATATCTTGCCACTAATTCCCCCCTCGAAGTGTAAACGTCATGTGGGGTGCAGATAGCTATGTAGCGTGTCAAGAATACATCCCCTGTTGTTATGCGATATCCTAAAGGATAACCTTAAGGGTACTCGCGCCAGAAGTTAGAATTCTGGAAACCTTTAGTTTAATTCTCTGGGAATATCCACTGTAGTCATATATACCCTTAGGAAGCTACTAAAGGAACCTTCCATCAGGACGACATGGCTATCTCACCCGAAAATAGATTTTTCGCTTCGCTCAAAATCTGTTATTGTATTTAGTTTATATTATGTATACTGTATACTCTAGTACATATATGGCTTTCTGTATTCTGTTTACATATGGTTTACAATACAGTACTGTATACTGTATGAGAATAAGGTTCTATCTGAAGAGAAATATCTTCAGCATTAAATTCACTTCACCTACATTATCTTTTAACTGTTCGGTGACCGCAGTCATGACAAAATCGCTGTCAAGTTCGTTTCTTTTGGCCAGGGAGCAGTGACATCATTTGTTGACCTACTTATGTTGACGTTTGTAACGTATCTAAGAAACGGATAAAGATAGACATAAACTGAAAGTTTCAATAGAAAGCTTGATAAATTTTCTATATTATTATTATTATTATTATTACTATCCAAGCTACAACCCTAGTTGGAAAAGCAAGATGCTATAAGCCCAGGGGCTCCAACAGGGAAAAATAGCCCAGTGAGGAAAGGAAATAAGGAAATAAATAAATGAAGAGAACAAATTAACAATAAATCATTCTAAAATAAGTAACAACGTCAAAACAGACATGTCATATATAAACTATTAACAACAACAAAAACAAATATGTCATAAACAAACTATAAAAAGACTCATGTCCGCCTGGTCAACAAAAAAGCATTTGCTCCAACTTTCAACTTTTGAAGTTCTACTGATTCAACCACCCGATTAGGAAGATCATTCCACAACTTGGTTACAGCTGGAATAAAACTTCTAGAGTACTGCGTAGTATTGAGCCTCGTGATGGAGAAGGCCTGGCTATTAGAATTAACTAGCGCTTATGATTACGTGAATGGATAGCGGCAAAGCGAGTCATCGGATCAGTAGAAAGTTTAAAAACAATTTTCATCTGTCAACATCGCAAGTGAAGTTACGAAAGGATCTTTACTGGATCCCACTTTTCTTCCTGCCTCCTTGCTTCCATCTTATTGTCCAAACTTTTGATTTACTTTCATAGGGGGTTAGCGCCATCAGTGCACCTCACGCGTATCATTTTAGTCATTACTTATGGGTCTTTGGCTACTAGCGCACTTTCTTTACATCTTTCCACTTTACATTCGTTAATATTGGGTTCTGAATTGCCATCCCAGCACCAACGTCAGACCATATTGCCTAGATTCCATGAGAGAAATCTAAAGGAAGTTTGAAGCAGAGACAAGAGATGGATCATTGGATTTAACCCTTTTACCCCCAGGCTATTTGGAACTTTCCAACCCTTAACCCCCAGGGGTTTTTTTTTCCAAGCACATTTTGCTATATATATTTTTTAAATTGCTCTAACAGCCTTAATTTTTGTTATAGAGAGGTCAGGTTGGTCTCATTCTTTTGGAAAATGCCTGAAGTTTCTCATAAAGTTATCAAAAATATGCAAAAAAAAAAAATATAAATAGCAGTTTTTTGCAAGGACGTACCAGTACATCCATGGGGGTAAAAGGGTTAAAGGTCGCTCATGAATGGCAGAGGCAAGGGACAGTGACATTGCCCTTAGAGACTGACCATATATCCATATGATAGGTGCCCAAGCCCCTTCACTCAAGCTATGACCAGGGAAGGCCAGGCAATGGCTACTGATGACTCGGCAGATAGACCCACAGACTCCCTAAAACCCCTAATCATAAACTCACAAGGATGGTCGGGTTGCAGAGACTACGAGAAATTATTGAATTTGAGCGGGACCCGAACCCCAGTCCAGCAGAATGGCAGGCAGGGATGTTTTCATAATGTCTGAGATGGTATACACACACACTCTCCACCTAAGGTAAGACCTTTAGAACCAGACAATGGCTGCTGTTATTCAGTTAGTAGATTCACATGTCCCCCATATTCCTAGCTGACAAAGTTTTCAGGATAAACGAAAGCCTGTACAATTTATTAACCTGGAAGTACAGCTTGAATTATTAAGCTTATATGTAAGTATACAGTATTACAGATATACTGTACTATATTATCTGTAGAACTTCAAACGTTCAAACTCGCATCAAATGTTGAACTGGCTGACATAAGTCTTTTTATAGTTTATATATGAAATATCTATTTTGATGTTGCTGTTTTTAAGATATTTTATTTTAATTGTTCATTATTTCCCTTATATATTTATTTCCTTATTCCCCTTTCCTCACCGAGCTATATTTTCCCCGTTGGAGCCCTTGAGCTTATAGCATCTTGCTTTTACAACTAGGGGTGTAGCTTAGATAATAATAATAATAATAATAATAATAATAATAATAATAATGATAATAATGATAGGCATTGTGAGGAGTCAATGTTAACACAGGTATACATACGGGGGTTAGGCAAAAATTGTTAATGTCTTAAATGAAACACACAACAGCTTCAAAATGTTTTAAATGTTTTTGGACAAACATGAAGCAAATTAAGGCTGTTTAAAACTGAAAATTTGAATTGTTAACAAGAATTGTGTATGTTAATCATTATAGAGATATTTTCTGAGTCACATACGAGTAAGGAGTTTTTCTTATCAGTTACATTAATCTTTAAATCCAATAATATGATGTTTTATGGGGTGCAATTCTTCAGACAGTATAATTTATTGCATCTGATAGAGGAGTGGTGAGAGAAAAGCGCTTATAATAAATTAAAAACAGTATTTCAATTCTTTTTCTCATTTTCTGTCCATAAAACACTATGCTAGAACAAGATAAGGTAGTAGAAAATCTTATATAAAGTTGTTTGACATTTTAACAAGACTATTTTAACATAATTTTTTGAGGGTTTTTCTATGGGCTGCTTTTAATAGAGTTCTCTTGCTTGAGAGTATACTCAGTCACACTGTTCTTTCTTTTTTCTTTATTTCCTTTCCATACTGGGTTATTTTTCCTGTTGGAGCCTTGGGGATTATAGCATCTGGCTTTTCCATTTAGGGTTGTAGCTTAGGTAGTAGTAGTAATAATAATAATAATAATAATAATAATAATAATAATAAGATAACATTTTAAAGGAGATTTTGGAATTTTTTTTTTTAAATTATAGACATTATTTTATTATTTTACGGCCACAAAATAATAAAATAATTAATGTCAGTATAATTCTAAAAAAAATAATCCAAAATCTCCTTTAAAATATATGACATAAGTAATAAATTCCAGATAAAAGACATAATAAAATAACAAAATAATATTTTTTTTGCAAGATGTCGTATAATGCATCCAATATCAAGCTAAAGCCAGAGACACTTAAACGTAATCGGACAAAGATATTCATAAAAACATTGCAATAAATGAAATGAAAAGAGTTAAATTAAGGTTTCAGATAATAAATTCTGATAAATTATTCCATTATTGGGATATTTATAAAATTAAATCCATGGTATCCAATATAAAGCTAAAGCCAGAGACACTTAAACATAATCGGACAAAGCTATTCACAAAAACATTGCAATACATGAAATGAAAAGAGTTAAATTAAGGTTTCAGTTAATAAATTCTTATAAATCATTCCATTATTGGGATATTTATAAAATTAAATCGATGGTATCCAATATAAAGCTAAAGCCAGAGACATTTAAATGTAATCGGACAAAGCAATTCACAAAAAACATTCTGCAATAGATGAAATGAAAAGAGTAGATTTAAGGTTTCAGATAGCTTATTCTAATGAATTATTTAATATTTATAATATTTATAAAATAAAATTGATGCTTATTTGTTTGTTTTTCATAATATTTATATACCATATTATTTCTTAGCACGTTTTGGCCTAAAGATATATACTTTCCATTGGTGATCCAGTGTTGCCAGATGGGTTAGTATAAAAATCCCCAAAACTCATAAAATATCCCCAAAACAACCTAAAAATCCCCATTTCCACAAATATGTTCTCCTCTGTCTTGATCACGCAGGCTTTACTAAAATAGAAATGACTCAATATACTTCATATAAGCGCAAGCAAATTAATTGCAACAATATAAAAGTTTACTCGTCTTTTTTTCTTCATAGAAATTTGAACAGAATATCCCCATCAGACACCCAAAATCCCAAACTCTAGGGATAAATCCCCATACCTGGCAACACTGCGGTGATCTGACGTTTGTTAAGTTTTGCCGAATAAAAGGTTGTATTATATCTTAGTATTGTATCTCATTTTATGTTCTTGATATTGATTAAAAATATATATAATGATTATGTAAAGTCTCTATTTATTGTATTTTGTATCATAATTTGTTTATTTACATGGTAATTATGATATTATTATGTAGGTTTGATTAAAATTAAAGGCTGCAATCCGAAAATACAAATTTGGCATTTTATGTTCTTGATATTGATAAAAAAATATATATGATAATTATGTTAACTCTTTAGTTATTGTATTCTGTATCAAACTTTGTGTATTAAAATGATAATTATGACATTATTATGTAGTTTTGATTAAAATTAAAGGCTGCAATCCGAAAATACAAATTTGGCATTTTATGTTCTTGATATTGATAAAAAAATATATTTGATAATTATGTTAACTCTTTAGTTATTGTATTCTGTATCAAACTTTGTTTATTAACATGGTAATTAGGATATTATTATGTAGTTTTGATTGAAATTAAAGGCTGCAAGTCGAAAATACAAATTTGGCATTTTATGTTCTTGATATTGATAAAAAATATATATGATGATTATGTCAAGTCTCTATTTATTGTATTTTGTATCATAATTTGTTTATTAACATGGTAATTATGATATTATTATGTATTTTTTATGAAAATTAAAGGCTGCAATCCGAAAATACAAATTTGGCATTTTATGTTCTTGATATTGATAAAAATACATTTGATGATTATGTTAATTCTTTAGTTATTGTATTTTGTATCAAAATTTGTTTATTAACATGGTAATTATGATATTAATATATAGTTTTGATTAAAATTAAAGGCTGCAATCCGAAAATACAAATTTGGCATTTTATGTTCTTGATATTGATAAAAAAATATATATGATGATTATGTTAACTCTTTAATTATTGTATTTTGTATCAAACTTTGTTTATTAACATGATAATTATATTATTATGTATTTTTGATTAAAATGAAAGGATGCAAGCCGAAAATACAAATTTGGTTAAATTATTCCTCTATTTCCGTAATCTATTGAAATATTTTTATAATTTATTTAAAAAGAACTAAAATATATTAAATAAACCTCCCCTGATAAAATAATAAAGCTGATTTTATTATCTATATACGTCTCTTTCCTCAAACCTTTGACCTGATAGACTTCCTCTATTTTTGTAAATTATTGAAATATTTTTATAGGTTATTTGAAATATAAAAATCTATTAAATAAACCTCCCCTGATAAAGTAATAAAGCAGATTTTATAATCTATATACGGCTCTTTCCTCAAACCTTTGACCTGACAGACTTCCTCTATTTTTGTAAGTTATTGAAATATTTTTATAGGTTATTTGAAATATAAAAATATATTAAATAAAACTCACCTGATAAAGTAATAAAGCTGAATTTATTATCTATATTCGGCTCTTTCCACAAAACCTTTGACCTGATAGACTTCCTCTATTTTTGTAAATTATTGAAATATTTTTATAGGTTATTTGAAATATAAAAATCTATTAAATAAACCTCCCCTGATAAAGTAATAAAGCGGATTTTATTTTGTATTTACGGCTCTTTCCTCAAACCTTTGACCTGACAGACTTCCTCTATTTTTGTAAATTATGGAAATATTTTTATAGTTTATTTGAAAAGATAAAAATCTATTAAATAAAACTCACCTGATAAAGTAATAAAGCGGATTTTATTTTGTATTTACGGCTCTTTCCTCAAACCTTTGACCTGACAGACTTCCTCTATTTTTGTAAATTATGGAAATATTTTTATAGTTTATTTGAAAAGATAAAAATCTATTAAATAAAACTCATTTGATAAATTGATAAAGCGGATTTTATTATCAATATACGTCTCTTTCCTCAAACCTTTGCCCTGATAAAGAGAAGCATTACTAAAAGTGAGACCAACATGATCAACAACATCCCTTGGGTGTCATTCAACTTTTGACACTCGTGAGAGAAAGACCAGTCCGACCACGTCTCTATTTTTCCTCAATTTTAAGCAATTTCAAATTCGTAAGTATATATATAATAATATTATTATGAGAGAGAATCTTATGATATAGTATTTATGCATATTTTAAGTCCTATAAGATTTATTAATGGCTGTTATTTCGCGAGATTAGGAACGTCATATGGATTCCTGGACCCTATACCGGTATTTGGGGCCAAGTTAGGCTAGGGTACCTATATATATATTAGGCAATAAAATTGTCGTATTATTTAAATTAATTAAATTTTTAAGGAATTTAAAATTAAAGCAGGTGCGTAACGGAACTAAATTCCTATTATTCATACAAGCCCAAGGGTACCTTGAGTTAATCATGTTGTATAACTTTACTCGTGCACCGGTCATTTATAATTTTTTTGGGCTAAGTTAGGCTAGAGTACCTATTTATATTAGGCAATAAAATTGTCGTATTATTCAAATTAATTAAATTTTTAACTTACAATTAAAGCAACTTGTAACAACTCCATTCCTATTATTCATACTGGCCGAAGGGTACCTTGGAGTTAATCATGTTGTAAAACTTTACTCGTGCACCGGTCATTTATAATTCACTTAATTTTTGTCTGTTTTCTTGGTTCTATCGCACAGGGTAACCCTGTGCACTAAAGGATCCACGCACGAGCGAAGCGAGTTCACGGCGGAGTAAAAACCATTAGATTTCTAACGGGTTTTCGGATTATTTGCTGTTGAAATGAATGTCAAATTCAGTAATGGCACATTATTTAGTATTATCAATAATAATATAGTAATTATCTTGGTATTTTCCTGCAATACAGGGCAATGTAACCTAGGGAAAAATACTACTTTTTCTTATAGAAAAAATTACGCTCTTCGAAAATGACACTCGTTCCCGTCGCAAATGAAGTTTCAGAAATATATATATATATATATATATCCTACGATAATGGGGGAACTCGGGGTTTTGGGTGGGGAAACGATATATAAACGTAAAACAAGCCTTTTTTTTCTCTATACATTACCTTCTTGGATGTATAATAATCGAAGGAATTAGTAATATCAATAATAATAATAAGGTAATTATCTTTTTTGTTAATGATAATCATTATTGTTTTTATCTGCTCAAAATGTTGTTCCGTCCATAGCTATAATTTCACCAAGATCTGTTTGTCGTATGCATTCTTGGGTACTTAGAGTATCGCCTGGCATATTCCACGTTAATTATCAAATTCTCTCTATCAAAATTTTTAGAAAACAAGAAAGTCTTCAGTTTCGTCTTGAAAGCCTTAATATTATCAGTATGGGTTACCAATAACCTAGATGCTTATTTTGGTTTCATTAGAATATAGTAAAATATTAATTTGGAGATTGAAACTACCATATATGAATATATGTCTTAGAGCACACTATTTTGGGCTCCAGTTTATGTGCCATAATATATATAATAAAATTATGCTTTTTATTTTCAAAATTGTTTAAAAAAACTCAAATTCATAACCACATGATAGATAATTTAGTAATTTTTAGCCTCAAATTAGTTGGGATATCCTCGTTAGGTTTAGGGCAGTTCACCACCCTTAACCCCATAGTAGATCTTAAAGGGGCCAATAAATGCTAAGGAACTATGAACAAATTCAATATTCAAAATTCATAAATTCTGTAGCCTATGTACTGTACTGTAAATCTATATAGTGGACTCCTCATTATATTGCGAGTTTTTGAGGACAGATGAGTTATATATATTTCATATTTTAGTAAAAAATTTTTGTAAGAAATTGTAATTTTTTGGGCTTATAAAAATATAAATTTATGAAGATCAATATATAAGAAATCATAAGATTAAGGAAAATAAAAATATACTATGGATTTCTGATTCTACTTCATGGTTTTTCAGCTATTTCCTGAAGGTTTTTGGAATGTAACTCCCGCAATAGCCGAGGAATTACTGTACTTGATTTAGTTAGAGATTTCCTATTCGTGGGCTTTGGACATTAATTTCACATATTCTGTAACATTTCCATTTCCATTCGCCTTCAAAGGGGTGAATCAGAAACTTTTGCACTGTCACGGAAGTTTTTTTGGCCAATATATTGTACCTTCATTTCCAAATAGATTCTGCCTCCAACAATTTGAAACTACTACTGTACTAAGATGTGTTATTGGTGTTTACAATTGTTTTGAACAGCTTTTTCCTGGTTATTATAGGAAAGTCGTACTTTTCAAGTAATTTATACGAGTGAAACAAGGAGATACCTCTGAAAAACATCGTGTTTTGTATATGAAGTTGGGTAGGAATTCAGCGCAGGTATAAGGTCAACCATAGGGTATGGCGATGGCACGTAGTCTTAGTGGGCGTCACAGAGGGAACTTAGTACATTGAACCTCATTTTACCGATCATACCTCTCCCAAGGGCAATGTGGTTTGACCTTGAGAAAGAGTTGATGAATATTTACGAGAAATTGAAGTTGTAATGTATATCCTCTGGGAACAAATGGTTAACTTCAGCTACATAATATCATATACTTTCTAAATATTCTCATTTGTTGTCATCCTGCCTAGCCTTTCAGGAGCCTTTGTATATCAGCGGCCAGTTCCTCACAAGTTAATTGAAAATAGACATCAACTAAACTAAACTTTCCCCCCCTAACCTAACCTACAAGCCGTGTCCTTACCTACTTACTTAACGGGGATCTAACGCCCCCTGCGACCCCCCTTACTCTACCGTTAGACATAATAATACATATAGATGGCCGCTATCCGACATACTTTCGACCTTACTTGCCTTCAATTTCTGCCACATTTAAGATCAAATGCCTTCGAGCCTATCCTGTTAGGGTGTATAAATTTGAACGCAGTGTCTTCTAGCTACAGTAATAGCTGTACATATACAGTATGTTCCAATGGTCAGGTACTGTATGGGAGTACAGAACATTAGACTTAATTGCGTACAATTTTGATTGATTTTTTCATGCCAATTTGCCCAGTACAGTACGTCATTTAGCTGAATTGCACTAGGTATTCAACTCAGATTTTATTTTAACGTAAGGTAACTATCTTTGGTATGTTTTAGAAAAGTACATTTTTTATAAGGCTTCTATTTTGTTTAATAGTTTAAATACTGTAGCTCACAGCCAAGGATGAAAATATTTTTTGATCTGCTTCTTTTACATAGATAGGAGCATGCATGAAATTAGATAATGTATAATTGGATTTTCTTTTTCCCTTACATGCTGCTATACCTTGAAGGCTGGTTTCTTTACAGGGCCAACAAATATGAGTAAGAGAAACCTCTGGTCAACAGAAAATTTACGGTTGCTAGACGAACACTTTACCTATTTTAGTTACGTAGCCGGATATCAGCCGACAGCGAACGACGTGGTTCTGTCTGATTCGCTGAAAATACTCGGAGACGACGTCTCCCCGTACGCACATCTGTCGCGATGGCTAAATCACGTTAAGACATACGAGAAAGAGAAATTTTCCGATCAGTGTGAGAATGTAGAGGAATTGTTGGGGCGAATTATATCGTCTCTCAAACAGGTTTGTACGTTCACGATCTAGCTTTAGGAAGTGTGAAATGAAACTAGTTTTGTGTGTGTTTAGGAGTGGAATAATATCGGAGATCCTCAAATATAGAAAGAGGAAAGCTTTGCAGAGCTTAAGCACCATATGATTAGCTTGTGCGTGTGTGGGGTTTAGCCAGGCCTTTAACTAACGTGCATGTCTTCGAACAGAGTTAAGACTATCGATTAATAGTTTCTTTGAGATGTATTGTTGTGTTTAAACAATCAAAGTGTAGATTGGATCAGTTCTCTAATGATGTCTTACTGCGTTTTATTTTCCTGTTTTGCAACATTATGGGAAGTCTCTTAATGTGGCTTCTGTGAGAACCTAAGATTCTGTGAGAGTTTAGATTTAAAAAATAAGAAATATTTTATGACATTGTGAAAAAGCATGCGTGTGAAAGAAGCCGCCACAATTCTAAAATGCGTCGCTTAAATCTCGGTAAATATTCAACGAGTCTTGGAGTGAAAAAAGCCGCCACAATTCTAAAATGCCTCGTCTAAATCTCAGTAAATATTCAACGAGTCTTGGAGTGAAAAAAGCTGCAACAATTCTAAAATGCCTAGTCTAAATCTCAATAAATATTCAGCAAGTCTGGGAGGAAGAGCTTCCATGTTTTATTTACTGCCTCTTCAGTCTTCGGATAAAGAGGCAATTTGCGAAAGATGTAGAAGGCCCCGAGAGAGCATCTTGGGTGTACATATACAGTATGCTTTTGCTTTTCTATTTTTACTGCTCTTATAGACAGATATTTGTTTTCTAGTTGTTTGACTTACCTCAAGTTGCATGATGGAGTTTGTTCTTTATTCTAGCAATTTATAATACTGTATTGGAAAACCCTTCTTTTTGCTGTTCTTTTTTCAACGTGGGTGTAACTTTTTTTGCAGCAAGTATACCCAAATCCTTGATGTTCATTAATGTATCGTGAAATGTTTTGAATTTGTTCTAATTGTCGTGAGTTAATTAAAGATCTACTAAATTGCATCTACCCTCATTCTTTGAATGTGTATTGAACATGAATCATACTTGTTGCAGTACGTATGCACTAAGCCCTCGCTCAGTAAACAGTCTTCTACAGTATTGCAGTCACAAGGTTTTAAAAATATTAATTTTTCAATTTTTCTTCATTAATTTTCATTCATTTTTGACGTTCTTTATACCAAATCATTTAGATAAGGAATTACGAAGTTTATGGTATTACTGTATTAAGAAAAAGTTTATCAATTATTTTATGCAAGTAAGAATCAGAAGTCAAGGTATTGCAATGTAGGATTGTGTAACAAAGTGCTCTCTCTCTCTCTCTCTCTCTCTCTCTCTCTCTCTCTGTCAAACAAACCTAAAAAGGTAAATTACATTGTAGGACTCTCTCTCTCTGTCAAACAAACCTAAAAAGGTAAATTACATTGTAGGACTCTCTCTCTCTGTCAAACAAACCTAAAAAGGTAAATTACATTGTAGGACTCTCTCTCTCTGTCAAACAAACCTAAAAAGGTAAATTACATTGTAGGACTCTCTCTCTCTGTCAAACAAACCTAAAAAGGTAAATTACATTGTAGGACTCTCTCTCTCTGTCAAACAAACCTAAAAAGGTAAATTACATTGTAGGACTCTCTCTCTCTGTCAAACAAACCTAAAAAGGTAAATTACATTGTAGGACTCTCTCTCTCTCTCTCTCTCTCTCTCTCTCTCTCTCTGTCAAACAAACCTAAAAAGGTAAATTACATTGTAGGACTCACTCTCTCTCTCTCTCTCTCTCTCTCTCTCTCTGTCAAACAAACCTAAAAAGGTAAATTACATTGTAGGACTCTCTCTCTCTGTCAAACAAACCTAAAAAGGTAAATTACATTGTAGGACTCTCTCTCTCTCTCTCTCTCTCTCTCTCTCTCTCTGTCAAACAAACCTAAAAAGGTAAATTACATTGTAGGACTCTCTCTCTCTCTCTCTCTCTCTCTCTCTCTCTCTGTCAAACAAACCTAAAAAGGTAAATTACATTGTAGGACTCACTCTCTCTCTCTCTCTCTCTCTCTCTCTCTCTCTGTCAAACAAACCTAAAAAGGTAAATTACATTGTAGGACTCTCTCTCTCTGTCAAACAAACCTAAAAAGGTAAATTACATTGTAGGACTCTCTCTCTCTGTCAAACAAACCTAAAAAGGTAAATTACATTGTAGGACTCTCTCTCTCTCTCTCTCTCTCTCTCTCTCTCTCTGTCAAACAAACCTAAAAAGGTAAATTACATTGTAGGACTCACTCTCTCTCTCTCTCTCTCTCTCTCTCTCTCTCTCTCTGTCAAACAAACCTAAAAAGGTAAATTACATTGTAGGACTCACTCTCTCTCTCTCTCTCTCTCTCTCTCTCTCTGTCAAACAAACCTAAAAAGGTAAATTACATTGTAGGACTCACTCTCTCTCTCTCTCTCTCTCTCTCTCTCTCTCTCACTTAAGTGTGGGGCATTACTTCAATAGTTACTACCTTTGAAATACTTTTCCTCCTCCCCTCTATTCTTTAAACAGGAATGGCATGTAATACTACAGCCCTATCATGAAAGATAAGTGGTCAATTCTCATTAACCCTTTTTCCCCCAGGCTCTTTGGAAATTTCCAACCCTTAACCCCCAGGGGGTTATTTTTTTCCCAGCACATTTTGCAGTATATTTTTTTTTAAATTGCTCTAACAGCCTTAATTTTTGTCATAGAGATGTCAGGTTGGTCTCATTCTCTTGGAAAATGCCTGAATTTTCTCAAAAAATTATCAAAAATATGAAAAAGAAATTTTTTTATAGCATTTTTTTGCAAGGACGTACCAGTACGTCCATGGGGGTAAAGGGATAGGTTTTGTGAAACGTACCAGTACGTCCTTTGGGGGTTAAAGGGCTAAGCAATGATTTTAATTGGTTCCTGAACAATTATGCGGCCTTTTATGTGACTCCCAAAACTCTAGGTAGGCAGGTTCCGTTTGATAGCATCTTGCTCTCCCGTCCAGTTTCTTCAATTATATCTCGCTCTGACTCCTGTGGCTGAATCTATAGCTTTTTAGAGAGGAATGGAACTTAGTAATTTGGATAGAACTTTGTGTAGCATCTTACTTAGCCGTTTAACCCTTTTAACCCCAAAGGACGTACTGGTACGTTTCACAAAACCCATCTCTTTACCCCCATGGACGTACCGGTACGTCCTTGCAAAAAAATGCTATAAATTTTTTTTTTCCATATTTTTGATAATTTTTGGAGAAAATTCAGGCATTTTCCAAGAGGATGAGACCAACCTGACCTCTCTATGACAAAAATTAAGGCTGTTAGAGCAATTTAAAAAAAATATACTGCAAAATGTGCTGGGGAAAAAATAACCCCTTGGGGGTTAAGGGTTGGAAATTTCCAAAGAGCCTGCGGGTAAAAGGGTTAATTCTTTTGATTTTCGTGGCTTATTTTATACCTTTTAGAGGGGAAGAGAACTAAGTAATAATTATAATTATTTTCCAGGAGACGATGTCGGTCGAAGAGAAGATGAAGTTGATCACTCGTCGCCTCGACGAAGTTATAGGCGACGATCGTATGCTCGCGGTTTTGAAGGAGCGGCCACTCAAGATCTACTGGGGGACTGCTACGACGGGGAGGCCTCACGTCGCATACTTCGTGCCGATGTCGAAAATTGCGGATTTCCTGAAGGCTGGTTGTGAGGTAAAGATGAGGGGTTTTTGGTATCTCATTTGTTTGTTTTGTTTCTTTCCAATTCATTGCGATTTCTCCGTGTACAATGGTAATATTATTATTAATACAAGCTAAGCTACAACCCTAGTTGGGAAAGCAGGATGCTATAAGCCCAAGGGCTCCAACAGGGAAAAATAGCCCCGTGAGGAAAGGAAACAAGGAATTAAATAAACTACAAGATAAGTAATGAACAATCAAATAAGAAAAAATATTTTAAGAACAGTAACAACGTTAAATTATATCCTTCATATTTAAGCTATAAAAACTTCCAAAAAAACAAGAAAAAAAGAATTAAGATATACAAGAATTTTTGAATATTTTATAATACTGTAATTATAACGCCCAAAATTCTACCCACTTTACTTCACATAGATCTGAAATATACTTACTCTTCACATAGATCTGAAATATACTTCCTCTTCACATAATCTGAAATATACTTACTCTTCACCTAGATCTGAAATATACTTACTCTTCGCATAGATCGGAAATATACTTACTCTTTACATAGATCTGAAATATACTTACTCTTCACATAGATCTGAAATATACTTACTCTTCACATAGATCTGAAATATACTATACTTTATATAGATCGGAAATATACTTACTCTTCACATAGATCTGAAATATACTTACTCTTCACATAGATCTGAAATATACTATACTTTATATAGATCGGAAATATACTTACTCTTCACATAGATCGGAAATATACTTACTCTTCACATAGATCTGAAATATACTTACTCTTCACATAGATCTGAAATATATTTACTCTTCACATAGATTTGAAATGTACTTACTCTTCACATAGATCTGAAATATACTTACTCTTCACATAGATCGGAAATATAATTTACTTTACATAGATCTGAAATATACTTACTCTTTACATAGATCTGAAATATACTTATTCTTCACATAAATCGGAAATATACTTACTTTTCACATAGATCGGAAATATGCTTACTCTTCACATAGATCGGAAATATACTTACTCTTCACATAGATCGGAAATATGCTTACTCTTCACATAGATCGGAAATATACTTACTCTTCACATAGATCGGAAATATACTTACTCTTCACATAGATCGGAAATATACTTACTCTTCACATAGATCGGAAATATGCTTACTCTTCACGTAGATCTGAAATATGCTTACTCTTCACGTAGATCTGAAATATACTTACTCTTCACGTAGATCTGAAATATACTTACTCTTCACATAGATCTGAAATATACTTCCTCTTCACATAGATCTGAAATATACTTACACTTCACATAGGTCTTGAATACACTTTGCTTCACACAAGTCTGAAATATACTGTGCTTCACATAGGTCTGAAATATACTATACTTCACATAAATGTGAAATATACTTACTCTTCACATAGGTCTTGAATATACATACTCTTCACATAGATCTGAAATATACTGTGCTTCACATAAATGTGAAATATACTTTATTTCACATAGATCCAGATATACTTACTCTTCACATAGGTCTTGAATATACTGTGCTTCACATAGGTCTTAAATATACTGTACTTCACATAAATGTGAAATATACTTTATTTCACATAGATCCAGATATACTTTACCTCACATATCTCTGATATCTTTCCAGGTGACCATCCTCCTCGCCGATTTGCACGCATACCTCGATAACATGAAAGCGCCGTGGGAACTCATCAAATTCCGCACGCAGTACTACGAAGCAGTCATCAAGGCCATGCTGAGAGCCATCGGAGTGTCGCTGGACAAACTCCGATTCGTTCAAGGTAACCCCGTCTTGCGTTTGATGCGTCCGTCCTTTCTTATTCGCGTTTACCTGGTGCGTCCAGCGGGATTAGTTAGTGGCCCAAAGTTTTTGAATAGTACATGTATGGAATAAATAAGAATTATACCTTGATAGAAGCATCAGTTCTGTAGTCTCCTGAAAGGGGTCGAGGAAGGGATAAGTAAATATTTAAAAATCGTAGGGGGAAGAGTTAAAAAAAAAGAAAAGCAAATTTGTCTGAAAGTTTATTTGAAAAAATGTCCCATAAAAAGTAGAAACACTCTCTCTCTCTCTCTCTCTCTAACATGAGTGATGATGTAGTTGCCTCTAGGTGAAATGTTGTCATGTACAGAAAATATGATTACTCAGATGCAACTGGAATTCTCATTCCAGGATTCAAAAGGCTCTGTAAGAGTCAAACTTGAATTCACCTTTATTATAATAGGAATAAAACCCATTTTCTTCTGAATGTCATGCCCAAGATTCAGGGAAATGATAGAAAAGCTTCTCGTGTGTTTAATGATAATAGTTCTCTCTTTAGAGGGACTTTTTCAGCATCTCCTATTACTATTACTTGCTAAGCTACAACCCTAGTTGGAAAAGCAGAATGCTATAAGCCCAGGGGGGCTCCAACAGGGAAAATAGCCCAGTGAGGGAAGGAAACAAGGAAAAATAAAATATCTTAAGAAGAGTAACTTCAAAATAAATATTTCCTATATTATTATTATTATTATTATTATTATTATTATTACTTGCCAAGCTACAAACCTGGTTGGAAAAGCAGAATGCTATAAGCCCGGGGGCTCCAACAGGGAAGAGAGCCCAGTGAAGAAAGGAAACAAGGAGGAAGTATTTCAAGAACAGTAACAATATTGAAATAAATATTTCCTATATAAACTATAAAGACTATAAAAACTTTACCAAAACAATAAGAAGAGAAATAAGACAATAGCGTGCTCGAGTGCACCCTCAAGCAAGAGAATTCTAACCCAAGATAGTGGAAGACCATGGTACAGAGGCTATGGCACTACCCAAGACTAGAGAACAATGGTTTGATTTTGGAGTGTCCTTCTCTTAGGAGAGTTGCTTACCATAGTTAAAGTCTCTCTCTTACCCTTACCAAGAGGAAAGTGGCTACTGAACAATTACAGTGCAGTAGTTAACCCCCTTGAGCGAGGAAGAATTGTTTGGTAATATCAGTGTTGTCAGGTGTATTAGGACAGAGGAGAATATGTAAAGAAGTGGCCAACCTATTCGATGTGTGTGTGTGTGTCGGCAAAGGGAAAATGAACCGTAACCAGAGAGATGGATCCAATGTACAGTAGTACTATCTGGCCAGTCAAAAGACCCTATAACTCTAGCGTTAGTATCTCAACCGGTGGCTGTGGCCCTGGCCAACCTACTACCTGCGCCTATTGATGCAAAGGGCCTCGGTTAGATTTCGCCAGTCGTCTCTATCTTGAGGTTTTAATTCAATACTTCTCCATTCATCATCATCTGCTTCACGCTTCATAGTCCTCAGCCATGAAGGCCTGGGTCTCTCAACTCTCCTAGTGCCTTGGTGAGTCATTGTATATAAGAAGTAGAATCCATTCCATTATTGCAAATTGATGAAACATCAATTTGAATGCCAGGGTCCAAAAGGGAACTTTGTTTTATGTAGGCATAACTCCGCTGTTCTTAGACAAGATATCATCAGTGACTCTAAACTGAGATCATATAAATGTCACTATAAATGTAATTAATGGCTTAAAATTTGGTTTGATAAGCAATTGAGCGCTGATAATTTTTTTTCTTTTTGTGGTACTGTTTCATGATTGCTTCAATTAAGATCCTTATATAGCAGTGTTGCAGTTAATGCAGTGTTGTATATTTTAGTTATTACACTTCATTGCATTTATAAGAGCATTGTGAGATGTAGAGAGTGTCAAAGGATGTTTTTAACTTTTTTATTACTTTGTAATTTTTAGGGCTGTGTATAAATCCATTTACACTCATATCTTTCTTAATTGGTACTAAATTGTCAACTTATAAGTGAGCCCCGGTTGCCAAATCCGTGGACAGTGAGGTTTGAATGTGTGTTCAAAATAATGTTTTTAATATGGAAGGTTTTCTGTAGAATTACTTAGACTAGCGGAGTCCTTTATGAATTTTGTGGACAACAGACTAACAGAATCATTGTAGAATTTCTTGACGATAGACTGCCGGAATCATTGATGAATTTCTTAACAATAGAATGACAGAATCATTGTTGTGTAATCCTAAGGAATGTTCAACAACAGAACAGAGAGATTTGAAAATAAATTCTCTTCCAGGTACGAGTTACCAGTTGGGCGAGAAATTCACCGAGGACGTTTACAAGCTGTCCTCCATGGTGACCGAACACGACGCAAAGAAAGCTGGAGCTGAAGTCGTCAAGCAAATCGAGGCTCCCTTCCAGTCCGGCCTCTTGTACCCGGGACTCCAAGCGCTGGACGAGGAGTACCTCGGTGTCGACGCCCAATTCGGAGGAGTCGACCAGAGGAAGATCTTCACTTACGCCGAGAAATACTTACCTAAACTCGGCTACCAAAAACGGTCCCACATGATGAACCCCATGGTACCGGGTTTGACGGGCGGGAAGATGTCCTCCTCCGAAGTGGATTCCAAGATTGACCTCCTGGACTCCGCCGAAGCCGTAGAAAGGAAACTCGGTGGGGCATCCTGTGATCCGTCGTCTCCGGATAACGGCGTCATGGCATTTCTCAATTATGTGGTTTGTCCAATTTTGGAAGGCCAGGGAAAGCCTCTTGACCTGGGAAATGGCCAGACGTTTTCGTCTTTCGACCACCTGAAAACCGAGTTCGTCGCCGGGAGCGTTTCCGGGGATGCCATAAAGGTGTTCGTTACGAAGTTTTTGAATAGCTTGTTGGATCACATTAGAAAAGAATTCAGCAGTCCAGAATTGCAGGAGCTTACGAAAAAAGCCTATCCTCCGCCGAGTGAAATGCCGCCCACAGTACCGGCTGTTTCGGAAACTTCTTCGTTGTCTGATAACCTCACCTTACAGGGTTTAAGTTTAGATGACAGGTGTCAACTAGTCAGTCGGAACTTGGCTGCGATTCCGCCCCCATCTTTATCCGGCGTTCTTAGTCATTCTGCGCAAGTTTTGTGGACGGTTCCAGTTACCGGAAGACCGGATTCCAACCTCTTGGGACACGTAGCGAAAGTGAGGGACTTCTTGAAGGCTGGCTGCAAGGTCACGGTCCTGGTCCAAGACGTCCTTTCGCACCTAGACGGCGGCCAGTTCCCATTAGATTTGGCCGTTCACAGAGCTAACTACTGCACGGAATTGTTGAAGGCCGCCCTAACGTCAGGTCAGGTATCTCTAGAACACATCACTTTTATGAAAGGCAGCAGTTTCCAAAAGAAGGAAGAATACATTCTCGATTTGTACAGGTTGACCGCCCTCGTCACTTGCAAGGATTCTAACGACGCCGTTGAGAACGTAGTGAAGGACCCTAATCTCCTCTCTGCTCTGATATACCCGGACATGTTTGCCCTGGACGAGAAGCATGCGAAAGCAGATATCCATTACTGCGGCGCCAAGCACGCGCCTCTGTTTGCCTTCGCTGAGAACATACTGCCCCTGGTAGGGGGTCAGCCGAGAGTTCACCTGGCAGGCTTAGAAATGCCTTCTCTGCTTAATAGGGCGGCTCTGAACCCGGAGGAGGAGTTTATCGAGCTTACCGAGCAAGATTCACAAATCAAGAAAAAGATCAAAGCCGCTTTTTGTGAGGAAGGTAATGTTAGTTTTAACCCTGTGTTGTCTTTGGTTAAAGTGATCATCATGCCTTTCTTAGCCGAGGAAAAATTCAAGGTGTGCCGTTCGCCGGAAAATGGCGGGGACTTGGAATTTGGGTCGTTTGAAGAACTGGAGAATGTGTTTAAGCAGAAGGATTTGCATCCTGGGGACCTGAAAAACACCGTAACCGAGTACCTCAAGAGACTCTTAGCCCCCATTCGTAAAGCCGCCGAATCCGGACCCATGAAGAAGTTGCAGAACCAGGCTTTCCCACCCCCTCCCAAGAAGACCAAATCAGCACCGAAAGCTGCCGCGGCCGGCGGCGACGAGTTTGTCCCCTCGAAGTTTGACATGCGAGTGGGTAAAATCGTCGAGATCTCCAGACACCCCGATGCCGAATCCTTGTACGTCGAGAAGATAGACATCGGCGAGGAGGAGCCCCGAACCATCGTCAGCGGCTTGGTCAAGTTCGTCCCCATCGAGGAAATGCAGGACCGGATGGTGGTCGTCCTGGCCAATCTGAAGCCGGCGGCGATGAGAGGGGTTAAGTCGGCCGGCATGGTCCTCTGCGCTTCCGTCAGCGAGCCCCCGGCGGTCGAGCCCCTTAATCCGGCGCCCGGGAGTAAGCCCGGCGACCGCGTCGTGGCCGAGGGGTACGAAGGCGAACCGGATCCCGTCCTGAACACCAAGAAGAGCGATGCTCTCACGAAGATGCTCGCCGGGTTCAAGGTGAACGGTTCCCTGACAGCGACGTGGAACGGTAACGTCCTGAGTACGAGTAGCGGCCCAGTCACCGTCGCCTCGTTAAAAGATGCCCCTATTAAGTGAGGACTCTTGGTATTAGGAGGTTAATGTGGTTTTGAAATAAGATTCACTTAGTGAAATTAGAGTTGAAAATAATTTATATATAGAAAGTCCTCGACTTACAAACTTAATGGGTTCCTAGAAGCTTTTTTTTGTGGAATTTTTTTTAATTTTAGCTTACGATAGGTTTCATATAACTCACATCCCTTCAATTTTCATTTGCAAAGGTCAACAGATAGTTATGTTACATATTGCAAATGTGTTCCTTACTGCATTAAATTATTTAATATAGTTTTAACAGAATTTCATTCTGAGATATTAATACAATATATGAGGTATTTGATTTCAGTTTGATTTTTTTATTGCTTCTTCGAATGCTTGTAAGTTGAGGACCTTCTGGTATATATTACTGTGTTGCAACATTGACGTTATAGCTTTGCAAACCTTGCAAAAGAAACTTGTGGTTTTAAATCGTTCATAGACTGGTGGTTTTGAAGACTATTCTTTGGTAAATATATTTTATGCTGATTTGCTTTAAACTGAATACTTGAAAATTAGTGAAAAAAGTTATTTGCATTGATTAGAAATTGAAGTGAAATTTTAGTTTCGTCTTTCGGATGTTTTGTACGAGGCTTATTGTCATAATTCCTTTTGTATTTTCTTCATTTTTAGCAGAATTTACAGCAGTGTTTGCCATTTTGTCAAAGTGATCTTGTAGCTTTATTCTAAAGAATCATTTTTCTCGGTGATCAAGCTGATTTACCGAATAATAATGCTGATATTGAAGTGATTCAGATTTCTCAATACGTACTGTTTGCTTCTCAAGGTTTATCTTCTGATGGCTTTTGTTTTAGTAAATTAAAATTATCAATTGTTAATGTTGGTAATGAATTTGATATCAAACTCAAAGAGATGGACTTCCGCGGATGTGGCTTCAAAGGAAGAATTCATTGTTGGTAACAAAAGTTATATTTATACCATACCTCTTTTTTATTGTAGGTGTGAGTCTTTTATGAGATATATTTTTTGACGAAGTTGGTATTTCACTAATCCTTTTTCCAGGGACGTGCAGAGAACTTTTTCAGGGCAGGTGATCAAGTGAAAAAAAGGGCAAAAATATAGAAATGAATGTGGCTAAATATATACCGGCTCAATATTCTTTCAAATGTATTTGAAATAGCCTTTGATAATTCAAGAAAGAGATAAACATGACTGATATCATAGGTACCAGCGGACTAATGTTTTTTATGAACATAAAATCTACAGTACTGACTACCAGTAGAACTAGGAAATTTAACAAAAGTAAAATTATATATATTACTTTTACATAAATGAGGATAGATGTGAGCGAGGCAAGAGAGCGTGCTAGAAATAGGAATGAATGGTGAGCGATTGTGACGCAGTTCCGGTAGGCCCTGCTGCTTCCTCCGATGCCTTAGATGACCGCGGAGGTAGCAGCAGTAGGGGATTCAGCATTATGAAGCTTCATCTGTGGTGGATAATGTGGGAGGTTGGGCTGTGGCACCCTAGCAGTACCAGCTGAACTTGGTTGAGTCCCTTGTTAGGCTGGAGGAACGTAGAGAGTAGAGGTCCCCTTTTTGTTTTTGTTTCTTTGTTGATGTCGGCTACCCCCCAAAATTGGGCGAAGTGCCTTGGTATATGTATGTATGTATGTATAAATGACTGCAAGAAAATCAATCAGTATGATCAATACACTCGGCTAATAACCAGACCTTACCATTTTATATTTATAAGAGAACCCTTCCGTGTGCCCTTTCTTTGAATATGCTGATAAATTCACTGTTGTTGATTGTGATATCCTTTTCAACTGCTAGTAACAAAAGATCAGATAATCTCTCCTCACTGGACAGGCTGCGTAGCTTTGCCTTCACCAGCTTGAGTTTGGAGAAGGTCCTTTCCACTGTTGCAGTTGTGACGGGTAGAGTGGCATAAATTATTAAGAGTTCAAGCATAAGTGACAATGTCTCCTGGATATTGTTTTCTTTCATCAGGTTGAGCATTGTAGCTTCAGTGTTCTGTGGCAGGCAAGGAAATGACGAATAGAAGATCTTTAATTCTAACCGTAGCTTGTCTACCTCTTCTAACTCATAAAACTGGCATAATTTTTGCAATGACTTGAATGCCTCTTCATTCACAGGTTCTTTCCATTTATCTTGGACTGTCATATAATGTGTGACAGGCCGAGAGAAGGTTGTGACTCAAAGGCAGGTTGGAAACAACTGAGTGAGTTTATTGCAGAACACTCTCCTTTATATACAAAATCTCAAGAAACAAAAATTTTCATGTTCAAAAGTAGACACTGTTACCGATGAGAAAACAGACATGTTATTTCAGGTTCTTTTTAGTGTGAGGGGAGAGCGAAGATACAAGCACAAAATGAACTATGTACCATCGTGTGACACACGGTTGGTACAAATGAAAGGCATTTAGGATACCCCGTGTTGTGTTGTCTCCACCTTTAAATCTTCTTTGTCGCTCTTGTGATATTGTATCTAAAAACATAAAATACTCTCACACTGTAGTACTCATCCAAGGATTGATATTGCTGGTCCTCAGTAGCAGATGTAGCAATATACTTGTATCCTTCAGGCCTTTTTCTTCTTCTGCCTTGTCCAGGAATTCCAGTGGGGAGGTCGATGGCCATAGATTCAGCTCTCTCTTTAACATTTGTAAAAATCTGAAACTTCTCATCATTTCTTAACTCTCTCAAACTTTGTAGCACTCCATCCACATTTCTGTAGGAGACAGCCAAATCAAAGTCTTTCTGTTGTAGAGCATTAGAGTCATAGGCATTTTCTTGAAAAACTGGGGTGGCAATCTCAAGACAAATAAGAAATTCAAAGTTAATACTTTGCAGTAATATTGAGGCATCCCCTGCTGATGCATCAGGAGGATGTTTTTGCACTATCTCTTCTAAAAATTGCTTCAGAGCTGGGATGACCTTCCTCATGGTTCTAAGAGCTGACTCTCTGCAAGCCCATCTTGTGTCTGATAGCTTCTTAAGTTCAAGTGGGCGGTCTTCTGGATACATTGCTTTCTGGATCTCCGTGAAAGCAGCATGCCATTTTGAAGATTTAGCAATAAAAGCATACAGTTTTTCCACCAAACTGAAATAAAGTTACAAACTGAATATTTGATTTTGCACTTTTGACTAATACTAGATTGTTCCAACACGGAGACTTACCTCGAACTACTTTCTTAGGAGGTACCTGGAATCTCCTCTCAACCGACCAGAGTTTTGTGTAGTTTACCCTACTTCCGTATTCTGTGAGGACCACCTCAGGCGGAAAGGATACGTGCCCTGAGGCTAGTCCCGAGCCAGGTCGCGTGTTAGCTTGGGTCTCGACCCTCAGTAAGTTCTCTGGTCGCGTCGTGATACCATCCCGACGCTCTCCTTTCTCAGTGCGACCCTTTGTGTCCCCGACTCGCGTGTCCCACATGTCTCCCACGTGGTATCCCTGTACTTTCCCTTGTGTTCTTGCGTGTTTGCTTGATTCCTTAGATTTAGGCTGTGTGCATGGCAGTGTACATAGAGTGCCTTTGGGTTCTGTCTTTGGAGTCGGGACTGTAATCTATTGTATATTCCACTCATATTTGCTGCCCCATCATATCCTTGTCCACGCTTATCATCTATGTTATTTGAAAGCAATGACACGTGGAGTCTTTTCAGTATTTCTTGTTTTTTTTTTCTTTTAATTACATCAAGGTGCAATTTAACTACACTCATACTTGCTAAACACTGTCTTGCCAAGTAGAGAGTGATGGAGATTAACCTACATAGAATTTCTCTGTTTCTTTGCTTCTCTTTGTCTCTAACAGCTTGTACTTCCTGATTAGCTGTTTCTAAAGCAATATCTAATGCTTGACTTTGGAACCCTTTCCATCGAACCATACCAATCATGTGATATTCTGAACTAGCATGCTCCTTTATTTTCTCTAAAGCTGTCCCCCAACAGCTTATGCCCTCTGAATTTTTTTTTTTTTTTTCCGTGGGCAAATTCTACAGGTTATTCCAATTTTAAGCCGGGCAGTTAAGCCAAGCATCATTCTGACGGGTGAGGCTTGTGGAATATTTCCCCAGCAAAGTCATTGATAAACTTTTTGTCTAAGTACATTCTTTTTTTCATCCCTTTTAACAGCCTACTGATTATGTCGAGTTTGATCCTTTGGTATTCCTCCCAGTTTTTGAATGAACCTTGGCAATTATCAGGTTGATATATTAAGGCCATCCTCCTGTAAGCCTTTCTTTTGTCCCTTTTAGGAGCATCTGTAGCAACACTCAAAATAATAGAGGGCCATCCATGATACCAGGATGCCTCCAGGATTTATACTAGGTAACCTTGTTCTTTGCGCACCTCTCATCCAGTAACGATATCCCCGTGTCTTTTCTAGTTAAACTAAGTACGATCCTATTCTTAGCCTGACGTTGGCCTGATCCTCATCGATGGCAAGGCATGACAAAGGTACTTGCACTCTTCTCCCATGAATTACAGAAAGTATTCACTGTAATTCTATAAAATTTGACAGATGGACTCAGGGGCGTGGCCAATGGGATCCTTTCTAATGCAATGTTAAATTCTAAAACGTCCGCCAGCATGGGAAATGCTTTTGTGAGAAATTACGCCCTTAAAGTGGTCATGCGTGATTGGTGCACACCTAGAATCAATTTCAATGGAGTTTGGAGTTTTCTCAAACTCTAAATTACAAGCACAAAGTAATGCTCACAACCTTATATGTAAAAGTACACTTTGCACTGTTCCAGGACTTAATGGGCCTACTCCTATCTGCCTTTTCACCATCAGCCACCCTATCCCTTAGACACAATAGTCTAAAACATTTTTGTAATCTCTAGCGACAGTTTTTAAGCTGAACGAGAGCACCGTGTTGAAGTCTCAGAGAGCAACGCACCAGTCTGCTCCAGTCTCCAGCACACTTCCACTATCGAGTCCTTGCTGTTTTGCACTCTGCATCTGAGTCCATTCTCTTCATCTTTCAGATTAGTCTACACCTCTTGCAGCCTATAATCAGTTTTGCTCCAACGCTTGAAATTTCTCTCAAAGTCTGTGTTTTAACTTGTATTTAAGTTGTGACAATAAGGATACCGTGCGTGAGTAAAGAAAAATGGTTTGGTAATTTCAGTGTTGTCAGGTGTTTAAGAAAAGAGGAGTGTGTGGAATGAATAGGCCAGACTATTCGGTGTATGTGTATGCAAAGACAAAATGAGCAGTAACGAGAGAGAGGGATCCAATGTAGTACTGTCTGGTCAGTCAAAGGACCCAATAACACTCTAGCGGTAGTATCTCAACGGTTGTCTGGTGCCCTGGCCAACCTACTACCTATAGTTCCATTTTGTCCGATAGGCACATTCATCGGACAACCATATTTATAGATGTAGGGACTTGGAATGAAATAAGAGGTAACGATATGAAATACAGTATATGGAAAATATTCATTACTATCAAGGCATTGTAACAGAATCGTTAATTTAGCTAGTATCTAGTAGAATAATCTATATTAAGGTAGTGCTTAATCGTAATAAGATAATTGAAGATCAGTTGACAATTCCCAGTAATTTTTGCAATGACAATTTGACAGTAATATTTATACCCTGTCTGATATAGACAGTTCTTGAACAGCCTGACGTAAGTGTTTTTATATATGAAAGATTTATTCTAATGTTGTTGCTGTTCTTAAAATATTTCATTTTAATTTTTCATTACTTCTCTTGTTGTTTATTTATTCCCTTATTTCCTTTCTTCAATGGGCTATTTTTACCTGATGGAGCCCTTACGAGTCTTACAGTATCCTGCTTTTCCAACTTGGGTTGTAGCTTAGCTACTACTACTAATGATATATACATTTTCAGCAAGTTGACATGCTTTAGTTATTCTTAAACAATCGACGTTTTATAGGAAGGTAACGTTGTCGCATAGGAAAAAATGATTTCTTAATCTAAGTTGTAGGTTGGCCAGGGCACCAGCCACCCATTGAGATGCTACCGCTTGAGAGTCATGGGGTCCTTTGACTTGTCAGACAGTACAACATTGGATCCTTTTCTGAGGTTACGGTTCATTTTCGCTTTGCCTACATACCGAATAGTCTGGCCTATTCTTTACATATTCTCCTCTGTCCTCATACACCTGACAACACTGAGATTACCAAACATTTCTTCTTCAATTAACTACTGCACTGTAATTGTTCAGTGGCCACTTTCCTCTTGGTAAGGGTAGAAGAGACTCTTTAGCCATGGTAAGCAGCTCTTCTAGGAGGAGGACACTTCAAAGTCAAACTATTGTTCTCTATTCTTGGGTAGTGCCATAGCCTCTATACCATTGTTTTCCACTGTCTTGAGTTAGAGTTCTCTTGTTTGAGGGTACACTCGGGCACACTATTCTATTTAATTTCTCTTCCTCTTGTTTCTTAAAAGTTTTTATAGTTTATATAGGAAATATTTATTTTAATGTTGTTACTGTTCTTAAAATATTTTACCTCGTTTCCTTTTCTCATTGGGCTATTTTCCGTTGGAGCCCCTGGGCTTATAGCATCCTGCTTTCCAAGTAGGGTCGTAGCTTAGCAAGTAATGAGGATAATACTAATCTTCCTTTAAAAATGGAACCTGACATTACCGGTCCTGTTTGGTCTTACCCATATTTACTTAATACTTAAGGGGGTGCTTATATAGTCCTATACTGCAGGGAACCCTACTCTCCATAGGAACTTCACAGCCATTTTATCGTATGTATTCAAAGGCATTCAGCATTTCACACCACATATTGCTTGTTTATTATTAAATCTACATTATCAAAGCATTTAGAAAACAAGAGTGTCTTCAGTTTTCTCTTGAAAGCCTTAATATCTTCAATCATTCGGATGTCTCGTGGGAGCTTATTATATTGTCTTTAGCGTGAGCTGGTACAGCTATTGTATCTTTAATAAGGTTGGTGGAGGGAAGCCAGCCGACTACCTGATTGCATCACGTAACTTTTCTCTTAGCTTCAAAGAGCACGGATGCTTTTGTAACTATTGGATCTTATCTTACTTCACTTGTGATAAGAGTTTGTTTCATTTTTCGTATTGTTAGTGCTTTCATTCAACAGTACAAGTGCATAGGAGGTAAGAATGAAATTTCTACCTTTGAGGATACAAACATTCTGTCCTATGCCCCGTGTACCTTGTGAGAGAGAAGACTGTACACGGTTCTCCTGCTGGAGAGATCGTGTTACTGATCAGGGAGATGGACCTCTATTGGAATGTCAATCGTTTCCCTTGGAATAATAAAAGATTTATCGAGGATGGGCTGGATTTTGCTCGATCAAATTTAGTTCATCAGTCCCTAGTAAAGATATAAATTTTGATATAACAAGAAATATAGTATTATTCCATTCTTCAGGAGGGAATTTCCCGTTGTAGCCAGTGTTTGCTCTTTCCTTTATGCCTGATAGGGGTCTTCGTCATCTTCCAGGAATGCTTGACTTGCCCCTAAGTTTGAGCCATGTGGAAAGCCTCCCCCTTTTCATAGTTTAACACTTCCCTTGGGGAAGTTGTTGATGAAAGGGATGGTCTCATAGGAAAGCGTTTTGGTTAGTTCCTTCAGACTTAGTGATCACTATTCTCTTTCGGGGGAAGAGTGCAGGTACTCTCCCAATAACTGGTACCTTCTTGATCAGTTAAGCGGATGTGAGTGCAAAGGCCTGGAGGCTGAGGGAAGGTTCGATGCCATGTTTACCTTTCCTGTCTCCCATCGATACAAGGGAAGATTGTTCCTTAACCTTACTGTGCTTCTTCGTTTGGTGCTTACTGCCGACTGGCATGTTTTGGGTCTGTTAGCTTAGCTGTATGCCAATAAGGGTATTAGTTGTGTGGCTATCAATCTTATCTCTATGGTCTGTAACTTCAAAGTCAGTCGGTAGAAGGAATGACAGCTCATTGCACCAGCTCGGATGAAGGACCTTTCCTGGACCAGGCATCAGCTTCTTTGATGATCGAGGGTATGGATCCAATCCTTCCCCTTTTAGAGGAAGAGGCATCATGTGAGCTGCTCTTCACGATATGAAGCACAGATGTCTGAAGGGTCCCGTCTTATTGAGAAGATCTTGTGGGTTCTTCCTCTGTGGACATTGTCATTGAGTGACAAGATTTGTCTCTAAAAAAGGCTACTAAAGAAAAAAGTGCTGGGCTCCTGCACCTTCCAGTCCTTCTGTCTGATTCTTCTGACACTGCTGTTTATAAGAAGAATCAATTGAAGTCCAGGAAATGGATTGCAAAGAGTTTCTCCTTGTACGTTTGAGAGCTGACCCAGCCGGGGAAGGTAACACAGAGCTGCTGTACACTGCTACCAGTGCTTTCTGTCGTACAGGTTCGAGCACACTCACTGTCAGTCGGGCTGGTGTTCCCCTTTTCCTGGATATTCAAGAAACACATCGGTGTCTTACCCTAGGAATATTTTGGCTTCCAAGGGAAGGGAAATGGATCATGGTGAGGTTCTATTGCGTATGATCGATAGAGAACCGGGGATTAGAGGAACCAGCTATTGGTCTCCTTGCTCATATGAACGATGAGACATCCCATCTTGTTGTTGCAATGAGAATACGATCTTTGGCTGCCTTGTTATTGGTGGCCTCGCAGCTATTGGGTTCAGCGAGAGTTTCCAATTGTTCACGCTACTGGGAACAGAATCACAGGTCTCCTCGAGGCTCGTGGGGCATGAGGAGACGCTCCCATGTGTACGAACAATCAGGAACTTGTGATAAATCTCTGTGCTCGTATGGGTGATGAAACATTTCATGTGTCGGCGCGATTGGTACCAATAACTAGTAATCTGTCTCTTCTCTGAGCTGGGATGAGCAACAAGACGAATTCTAGCATGCTTGGGATTAAGAATACGATTCTTGGTTTTCTCTTAACTGTTGGGTTAGGGGAAACGTTCCCTTGTGCTCGCGTGTTAAGGAGCCCAATCATCTGTCCTACATGCACGTGCAATTGTGAATGGAAACCCTGACCATCTTGAACTTTTGTCCTCGCTTAAATGAACACTTAAATGTTTCGTTGTTTATGCTTGACTGGGAAAATAGTTCGTCATAACCTGGCGACCGGTATTCACATGATGTGAGTGCGCTACCCGATATTGGACTCACCCATACGCTCCTGTATCGGGGGCCTTGAGTGACATGAGTTTTTCAGATCTGGGCCATGATTGTTTGTGATTTTACCTATTATTGGCCTCTTGGTGCATCACCAAGTTTGTTCTTTGCCTATGGAATTGTACTTTAAGAGGAAGGAAATTTCTTCAGTAAGCCTGACTGATTGTTAGAAAGGGATACATCATTCCTATCTTGGTTATTCGATGGTGATGAAGCAAATCAAGTCGATGGCTTCTCCATAGGTATCAGCAGACCAGAAGGGCAAAAGAACTGAAGTGATTTCAGCCAGATTATGTACAGTATCGCCAGGGATAGCAGCAGGCATGGGATCTGATTGCTCACGTCCTGATCCATTGCTTTCTCTCTTTTTTTACATTCCCAAATCCGTTCTTGGAATTTTGATTCCGTAATTTGGGTAGAATGAGTTATCTTTAGAGTCTGAGCGGGTTAAATAACCTAGGTTCCCACAACTCCTGTAGATTCAATTATTTTTGAGGCTTTTAGACTACTCACCCAGTTTGAACCTGGCCATTAGGCTCGTGGTTTGCTACAACTGTGTGAACATTCAGTTCTGAAGTACTCCCTTCAGTCTAGCTGATCTAGGAGCCTTCGTCTTTCTCCTCAAATACGTGCTCAGATTCTGTCAACTGACTATGGCCATTCATCTGCATGGGATATTATCCTGATTGGCTGGGTCAGAGACATCAGTTGTCCAGCTGGTTCGATAATGGATCACAGATTCTGGCCGGGTTGAAGAATAACATGGCTTTTCCAGTTCTCAGCAAGGACCTCTCGCAATGTCTTCCTCTGGAAGGAACTGAGCTTTTAGTGCTTCTTTACCTTCATCCCGGCTCCCTTCAGGAAGTTGGATAGCAATAAGAAGAGGGGTTGTGACACAGGTTATCTCCTACGGGTATTAGGGGTTCCCTATAGTATGTCTTTATCTCTCCATACCATATCCTGAATTGTGTAGAACTGCCTCCCAACCTCCATCTCTGAATATGCAATAGAGGTGGGATGATCCTGGCTCCTGCCAGCTCTTTATGAGTTACCATAAGAATGGGGCACAAGTCCATTTTCCTCTATGCAGAACCAGAATACTGTATTTCAGGAACTTAAGCTCCATACTCGGCCTCCATAGAGGAGGACTTCATGCTCTTAGTGACTCGAAGGACTTGTGCATAAAGGCCTTCAGTTATTTTTAAAGCTTGTCTTTCTTTCTTTGGTTGTTAACATGTTTGTCCTCCCAAGTAGTAAGCTTGTGTTGCTAGGACCACCTCTTCGAATTCTTTTCTGGATAAATCAAGACCACCTCTCAGTATTTTTACGACTGGAGAAGCCTTATCACTCTCCCAAGCAAAGGAAAAATACTTGGGTATGCTGTTTGATTGGGAATTTCCTTTTACTCGTATCAGCAAACTCAGATAGGTAGCGTATCTGTTCCTGATAGAACCATGAAACTTTTGTGGCAGCAAGCAATCGATGTAGAGAAGAGTGTTCACTGTCTATTTCCTCCTCCTCCTACTTTCTTTTCATCAGAAACTTCTCAGAATTAGAAGTGCTACTGTATAGTAGTAGTTGTTCAGGAGGCCTCTTACCAAAACTCTTTGGTACGTTTAGGCTGCACTTTTCCCCTTTTGGATACAGTGACAGAACTTTAGGGTTTGGTCAGGCGAGTCTGTAGGCCAAGCGATGGTGAGAATTGCTACCATATTCATCATTCCTATCGTAACATAGGAGGAAGATCCGTGCTCTTTAGAAGCTTCTCTCTTTCCAGTGTGTGGATCTGTTCTCTCCATTTGACCAACACCTTCGGAGTTGGTCGAACGATTGTGAGCCTGATATGACGGTTTTATCCCTGGAAGCAGGTGAAAGGACCTGGTTGGGATCTTGCACTGATACCATTTGCTTGGTTAAGATGTTGACTTCTTGCCTACTGTTGTCGTTCCTGTTGAGAATAGAAGGAGCATCTTTTGCCCTTAGAGAACCTCTCTCCTTTGGTAGGAGGGAGGAATGGAAGTGGAGCGTGAGCCTGGTGTGACAGCTACCAGTGTGGCACCAGTCTCAGGTGAGTGTCCCACAATTACCGGGGGGGGGGAAC